>NW_026781550.1:180000-257495 GCF_030144855.1 Hypanus sabinus | reverse complement strand
CTTTCTGTTCCTGCCCTCTCTGTCTCGTGACATAGGCAGCAATCCCGAGATTACCACCCTTGAGTTCCTGCTTTTTAAATATTTTCTTAACTGCCTATATTCCTTCTTCAGGACGTCATCCCTACTCTTCTCTATGTCATTGGTCCCCACTTGGACCACGACATCTGGCTTCTCATCCTCCCTCTTGGGAACACTGAGAACTCGATCCGAGATATCACAGACCCTGGCTCCAGGGAGGCAACAGACCATCCTGGATTCTTGATCTTACCCACAGAACCTCTTATGTGTCCCCCTAACTATCCAATCCCCAATCACTGCTGCTCTTCACTTTTCCTTCCTTCCTTTCTGAGCTGACGGTCCAGTCTCGCTACCAGAGACGCGACCAATACAACTTGTCCACGGTAGGTCTGCCCCACCAACAGTATCCAAAATGGTATACTTATTGTTGATGGGAACAGCCACATAGGTGCTCTGCTCTTTCCGTCTATTTCCCTTCCCATCCTGACAGTCACCCAGCTACCTGTCTCCAGACTTTTAGGGGTGACTGTCTCCCTGAAACTAAGATCTATTACTGCCTCTGCCTGCCGAATGATCACCCACAACTCCAAACAGCTAATTGAATTTGCTGAGGACTCCACACAGACTGGCCTAATCTCAAATAATAACGAAGCAGCCTATAGAGAAGAAGTCATCACCCTGACACAGTGGTGTCAAGAAAACAACCTCTCCGTTGATGTGACATAAACAAAGGAACTGGCTGTGGACAAAAGGAGAAATAAAGACGACGGATCCGGGGTTGACAGGGTGAACAGCTTTAAGTTCCCATCATGCACAACACCGCGGATCAGAGGCACTGCAGAGCCTCTTTCACCTCAGACCATTGGGGATCCGAGTCACCCCAAGCATAAACTGTTCCAACGGTACCGCAGCATAAAAGCCAGGACCAACAGGCTCCGGGACAGCCTCTTCCACCAGGCCATCAGACTGATTAATTCATGGTGACAAAATAGCATTTCTATGTTATATTTATGGTGACAAAATAGCATTTCTATGTTATATTTTGTACATACTATTTATTATAAATTACTATAAATTGCACGTTGAATATTTAGAAGGAAACGTAAAGTAAGATGTATTACTCCTCATGTATATGAAGGATGTAAGTAATAAAGTCAATTCAATTCCCTACCCATCTGGGACAATCACTATCCCACCACCTCAATGATATATATCAATCATCTTGTTCAACCTCTGCCCTGTCTATATCCCAAAACCTCAATGACACAATCTTGTACACCCTCAGTCCAGTCTGTATCCCACCAGCTCAATTATATATATATCAACCATCTTGTTCAACCTCTACCCAGTCTGTATCCCACCACCTCAGTGATATATATCAACCATCTTGCTCAACCTCTGTCCAGCCTGTATCCCACCACCTCAATGATATATATCAATCATCTTGTTCATCCTCTGTCCTGTCTATATCCCCTCAATGAAATGTATCAACCATCTTGTACACCCTCTGTATTACCTGTATCCCGTCTATGTTTATACATCAACGATTTCTCTACTACTGTTGTCTTCTTTGTGACGGATTTGGTCTCATTGAGTTACTTCTGAAATCGGTGTTTGTTACCTGGAACTACCGGAGGGTTTGTTGTACACATCAGGAGCCACTACAATTTTAGCTTCAACGTTACCAAATGTTGGAAGCAGAGATTACAGATTGCTAGCAGGATGGGGAGGAAGTTGTTTGCATTGACTGCATTATCCCTGTATTAGATTGAACAGAAAGCTAGTGAATGTGGGACTTACATTTGCGCAACTTTGTTCAGGCCGTCACAAACATCTTGTAATCAGTCAATAGTTGTGCATCATTTAAAGTAAAAAGAGAAAATGCTGGAAACGTTCAGCAGCTCGGGCAGCATCTTGGACAGTCCCATTTCTGATACTGGGTCTTCCACAGTTTCTTTTTACGCACATCCAATCAGATGTAATGAGTTTCCAGCACATTACTTTTAATTTTATGTTAAAAGCGTTTTATTCCTGTTAGCCTATAGGAAATGCGATGGCCAGTTGTGTTGGGCAAGAATTAATTTCGCTGGCGGAGACAATGTGAAACCTTTACGCGCCTGCGGGTGTCCCGCGCCCTGGTTTTCCAGCCTGATCTCTAGCCCAGTCAGAGGATCATCAGGTTCCCATTCTGACACAGGGTGATGGAGTGTTAGATTTTGAACTCTGAACGTCCGAGACACTGCAGCATACTTCTGGCAACAAGGAGTCCTGGGCGTTTCTGCTTGAGCTGTAATTCTGGGCATATCGAGCTGTCGGTATCTGGAATTTGGCCCAGGTCAGTACTTCCACTGATGGGGGTTGGATGTTCCTCCGTTCACAATGAATCCAAAGGCTTGGGGTGCTGGGCACTGGTTGTGTGGAAATTTCTGATCGCACCATTCGCTGTGACATGTGGGAACGGTGTGTAAGGATTCGGGGGTCGGTGGGTGGCAGATTCAGCAGCGTGACAATATGAGGTTTGGTCCTGGATTATCAGAGTTTCAGATCCATGTACAATGGAACCGGGGTTCACGCTGCCCAAGTTTATGAGGTGTTGAGCCAGTATTTCTGGTCTGGGATCAGATGTTTGTTTCTGCAGTTCCTTTGGAAGCAATGACTGCGATACTCAGGAGACGATGAGTTATCATCCCATCCCTCACAGTGAGAAGCTGTGCGTAAATGGGCTGTTCCGTGTTTGCAACAGAAATAGAACAGTGAGTTTGGTCTTCAAACTCTGTTTACAAATCCCCCCTCACAGTCACCTGTCTCTCTGTCGGTGGAAATCAGGCAGAATCTAAAGATGCTGGAAATATGCACTAAAAACGGGAAATAGTTGAAACCATTTTGTCGAACGGTTGTGAACCCAAATCGCTAACTTTGTTCCACTGGAAATGGACCTGAGCACAGACGCTTGTTTTGTGATACTTAGTGGAACAGTAAAGAAAACACAGTTTTCCCCTGTGAATTATGCTGTTGCCATATTCCCTGTTATTCCTGGATGTGTTCAGTACAACTGTTGCTAAGATTGTTCACAAGCGTAATACCAGGAATGAGAGAGTTTATGTATGACAATCATTTGATGACTCTGGGCCTGTACTTTGTGCGGTTCAGAACTAAAGAGGCGGATGGAATGTTATTTAAACCCACAGAATGCTTCCATTCTGAGAGGATGTTTCCATCTGATGGAGAGCCTGTTATCTGAGAGGATAGCTTCAGAATGAAGAAGTTTCCCTTCAAACCTGAGATGAGACAACTTCGTCAGTTAAAGACTTTTCGACCTGTGGAGTGTTGCAACAGATGGTGGTTGAGGCTGTCATTTGGTATCTTTATAGCACAGTTTAATATATTATTGATTGCTAGCGTAAGAATCATTTTTTGTTCGCCAGAACTACTGGACGATTAATTGAATGTATGGCTAAAAGCAGCCTTTACAATTTTAGATTCATCATTTCAAAATAGCTGCAGTGTTAACATTTGTCACAATGTAACTCATAGGGTATGACGTTGAGTTTGTTATTTCCTTTTTCAGTTATCTTTGTTGAGACATTTCCTCCGTTTCCATGGTAACAAACCACGACAACTGCAAAAAGTGTTGCATAATTTTATCATTCGGTGTTCACTTCCTGTCAGGGTAGAGACAGTAGCCTCGGGAGAAAATGCAGCAGAATGACAGTGGATGCCGTCAGATTGACTGTAGAAACATAGAAAACCTCCAGCATCATACACAGGTCCTTCGGCCAACAGCGCTGTCTGAAACATGTACTTACTGTAGGAATTTCCTAGTGTTACCGGTAGACCTCTATATTTCTCAGCTCCATTAGCCGTATCCATGTACTTATCCATTAGCCTCGTAAAAGAGCCTACTCTGTCCGCCTCTAGCACCGACGCCGGCAGCCCATTCCGGGTACACACCTCTGTCTGCGTAAAAGAAAAAAAAAATGCCCTTGACACTGCCTCTGTACCTACTTCAAAGGGCATAAAGATTCTGCCCGCTCATGTTATCCATTTCAGCCCTGAGAAAAAGCTTCTGACTATCCATGCGATCAAAGTTTATCATCGTCTTCTACACTTCCGTCAGGTCACCTCTCCCTCTCATTCTCCATCGCTCCAAGGAGAAAAGGCCAGGTTCGCTCAAACTAATCCCACAAGGCATGCTCCCCAATCCAGAAAACACTTTTCTAAATTTCTTCTGCACACTTTCTATAGTTTCTACATCCTTCGGGTGGTGAGGTGACCACAACTGAATACAGTTCTCCAAGTGGGACTCAGTCCCACGGTTAATGAAGGTCAATGCACTGTATGCCTTCTGAACCACATAGCAGGTTTAAGTCTCCTGTGGACTCGGACCCCAATATCACTCTGATCCTCTACTCTTCCAGGAGTCTGATCATTAATACTATATTCTGCCATCATATTTGAGCCCAGGTTTACATCCAATCGATATCCAGGTGTAACCTCTGACAGTTTTCCGCACTATCCACAATACCCTCAACCTAGGTGTCATAAGCAAATTTACTCATCCATCCCTCCACTTCCTCATCCAGGTCTTTTATAAACATTGCGAAGGGACGGGATAACAGAACAGATTCATGAGGGACAGCACTGGTCAGAGACCTCCATGGAGAATACGATCTGTCTACAACCTACTTTGCCTTCTGTGGACAAGCCGATTCGGAATCCAAAAAGAATGGATGTCTTGGAATCTATGGCTCCTTGCTTTCTCAATAAGCCTTGTATGGGATACCTTATCAAATGCCTTGCTGAAATCCATATACACTCCATCTACTGCTCTACTTTCATCAATGTGCTTAGTCATATCCTTTAAAAAATTCAATCAAGCTCGTAAGGCACGACCTGCCTTTCACAAACCCATGTGGACTATTGGTAATCATATTATGCCTCTACAAGTGTTCATAAATCCTGCCTCTCAGGATCCTCTCCATAAATTTACCAACCATTAATGTAAGTCGCATTGGTGTGACTTAGTCATAACAGGGTCGTCGTCGTGTTAGATTTTAATTTGCCAGGTATTGATTGGCAACTCCATAGAGTAAGAAGTTTAAATTATTGTTAGGTGTGTTCCGGCAGGTTTCTTGAAACTATATGTAGATAAGCCTACAAGAGGAGAGAGTGTACCTGATCTGTTTTTGAGAAATAAACCTGGCCAGGGTTCAGATTGCTCAGTGGCAGAGCATTTTAGAGAAAGTGATCACAATTCTATCTGCTTTACTATAGTATTGGGCAGGAATAGGAAAATATAAGTTAGAAAAGCATTTAAATGCAGTTAGGCGAAATATGACTGTATCAGGCGGAAACTTGGAAGCATAAATTTGGAACAGATGTTCTCATGGAAATGTACAGAGGCAATGTGGCAATTGCTGAGGGGGTATCTGCATGGGGTTCTGCATAGTTACGTTCCAACGAGACACGAAACAATGGTAAGGTACAGGAACCGTGCTGTAGAAATGTTGCTGAAAATCTAGTCAAGAAGAAAAGAAAAGCTTAGGAAAGGTTCAAAAACTTAGTAATGATAGGGAACCAGAAGATTATAAGGATAGCAGTAAAGAGCTGAAGAATGAAATTAGGACAGCCAGAAGGAGCCATTTGAAGGTGTTGACGGGCAGGATTAAGTATATGAAGAGCAAAAGCATAAAACGTGAGAGAATAGGAACAATGAAGTGTGAAAGTGCAAAACAAATGAATCTGGAACCGTAGGAGATAGCAGAGATACTTAATGAATCCTTTCCTTCAGTATTCACGACAGGAAAGTATCTTGGCGATTGTAAGGATGATTTACAGCTGACTGAAAATCTTGTGCATATAGCTATTAGGAAAGAGGATGTGCTGGAGCTTTTGGAAAGCATCATTTGGATAAGACACCGAAGCCGGGGAGATGTACCAAGGATCCTGTGGGAGGCGAGGAAGGAGATTGCTGACCCTCTGACGATGTTCATTGCATCATCAGTGGGGCGGGAGAGGTTCCGGAGGATGCAAGGTTTGCGGACGTCGTTTTTATTCAAGAACGGTCGGAGAGTTAGCCCAGGAAAAATATAGACTAGTGAGCCTTTCTTCAGTGGTTGGTAAGTTGATGGAAAACATCCTGAGAGGCAGGATTTCGGAAGATTTGTAGAAGCATAATACGTTTAGGAATATTCAACATGGCTTTGTCAAAGGCAGGTCGTGCCTTACGAGCCCGATTAAATTGTTTGACGATGTACTAAACACACTGTTGAAAGTAGAGCAGTAGATGTCGTGCATACGGATTTCAGCAAGGCATTTATAAGGTACCCCATGCAAGGGTTATTGAGAAACTATGAAGGCATGTGATCCAAGGGCCTACTGCTTTGTAGATCCAAAAACTCGCTTGCTTAAAAAGAAGACAGAGAGTGGTTCTAGAATGGTCATGTTCTGTTTGAAGTTCGCTGGCCAGTGCTATGTCTCAGTGATCTGTTCTGGGACCCTTTCTCTTCGTGATTATTATACATGACCTGGGTGAGGAAGTGGAAGCTTGTGTTAGTAAATCTGCTGATGACTCAAATGTTGGGGGTGTTGTGGATAGTGTGGAGGGATGTCAGACGTTACCGCCGGACATCGATAGGATGTAAATCCGTGCTGAGAGGAGACACATGGACTTCAACCCAGATAAATGTGAGATGGTTCATTTTCGTAGGGCAAATATAATGGCAGAAGACAGTATTAATGATAAGACTCTTGGCAGTGTGGAGGATCAGAGGGATCGCGATGTCCGAGTCCATAGGCTATTTAAACCTGCTACACAGCTGCTCAAAGCTTTTCTCTGTGGTTAAGCAGGCTTACAGTGCATTGGCCTTCAACAGCCGTGGAATTGAGTTTCGGAGCAGACAAGTAACGTTGCAGCTATATAGGACCCTGGTCAGAACCCGCTTGGAGTACTGTGCTCAGTTCTGATCGCATCACTGC
This sequence comes from Hypanus sabinus, assembly GCF_030144855.1. NCBI lineage: Eukaryota > Metazoa > Chordata > Chondrichthyes > Myliobatiformes > Dasyatidae > Hypanus > Hypanus sabinus. The sequence continues at coordinate 250,499 of NW_026781550.1, read as the reverse complement.
AGGAAGGACGAGGAAACCATGGAAAGGGCACAGAGGAGATCAACAAGGATGTTGCCTGGATTGGGGTGCATACCTCATGGAAAATTGTTAAGTGACCCGGCCTTCTCTCCTTGGAGCAATGGAGAATGAGAGGTGACTTGATAGAGGTGTATAGGATGATGAGAGATGTTGATTGTGTGACCGAAGCAAACTTCTTAAAGGTTGAAATCGTCCCTGCCACTTGCTCTGGCAGCTCGTTGCACAATTTCCCCGGCTCTGAATGACGACGTTCCCCCATAATTTTCTCTTAAAGTAATGAGTAATGATCTATCACGAATCACCAGATTTCGGAGCGGTTCTGGTTGACTAGAAAGTTGCAAATTTCACCTCTCTCTATAAGAACAGAGAGAGCCAGAAGAAAGGAAATTATAGGACAGTTAGCCTGACCTCGGTGGTCAGGAAGAGGTTAGAATGTATTGAGGGTGATTTATTGGGGTACAGTAATTGGGGACGAATGATGAAGAAGGTCGACGTCAGCAGGATTCCTTTGGAAGAAATCGTGTCTGACAATCTTTTGGAATACTTTGAGGAAATAATAGGTGGGATATATAAAGCAGAGGCAATGGATGTTGTTTGTTTGAATTTTCAGATGATCTTTAACAAGGTACCCCATGCAAGACTTATTGAGAAAGTAAGAAGGCATGGGATCCAAGGGGACATTGTTTTGCGGATCCAGAACTGGCTCGCCCACTGAAGGCAAAGAGTGGTTGTAGACGGGTTATATTCTGCATGAATGTCGGTCACCAGTGGTGTGCCTCAGGGATCTCTTCTGGGACCCCTACTCTTATTGATTTTTATAGATGTCCTGAATGTGGAAGTGGAGGGATGGGTAGGTAAAGTTGCTGATGACACAAGGGTTAGGGATGCTGTGGAGAATTTGGAAGGCTGTTAGAGGTCACAACGGGACATTGATAGGATGCAAAATTGGGCTAAGAAGTGGCAGATGGATTTCGATCCAGGTAAGTGTGAGGTGATTCATTTTGGTAGGTGAAATGATGGCAGAATATAGTATTAATCTTAAGACTCTTGGTAGTGTGGAGGATTACAGGGATCTTGCGGTCCGAGTCCATAGGACTCTCAAATCTTAACTCTCTGTTTAAGAAGGCATACGGTGCATGGGACTTCACCGATCTTGGAATTGAATTTAGGAGCTGGGAGGTAACGTTGCAGTTGTGTGGGACCCTGGATAGACCCCACTTGGAGTACTGTGCTCAGTTCTGGTCGCCTCACTACAGGAAGGATGTGTAATTCATAGAAAGGGAGCAGAGGAGATTTACAAAGATGTTGCCTGGATTGGGGAGCATTCCTTATGGGAATAGGTTCACTATGAGAATAGTGAACTCGGTCTTTTCTTCCTGGAGTTACGGAGGATGAGAGGTGACCTCATAGAGGCGTACAAGATGATGAGAGGCATTGGTCGTGTAGATAGACAGAGGCATTTCTCCAGGATTGAAATGGCTATCACGAGAGGTCATAGTTTTGAGGTGCTTTGGAGTAGGTACAGAGGAGATATCGGGGTACGTTTTTTTTACGCAGTGGTGAGTGCGTGGTATGGTCTTCCGGCGGTGGTGGTATTGGAAAAATAGGTCTTTTCAAGACTCTTGGGTGTCCATATGAAGCTTAGAAAAATAGAGTGCTATGTGAAAAGACGAGGTAGTTCTAAGTTAGGGACATGTTCGGCACAGCTCAGTGGGCCCAAAAGGCCTGTATGTTTCAATGTTTCTGTGGGAATCGAACCCGCACTCTGAGAACCGAGGGCATGGAGCGAAGGGGACTGCGAAGATTCCGAGGGAAGAATTAAAAATGCAGCTGGTGTAAAATGCTGTGTGTTGGTCCGGCAGTGTGTGAGAGGTGAGGAGCAGAATCACCAGTTCAGGTGCGAGACCCTCCACACGTCATGTGATCGAGTTTCTCGCTCCCATTTCAAACGCAGATAAACAGCACACGCGGTTTCCGCTTTCGAGGCCCCGCTCCCGTTCTCACGGTTCCCGGATGGGCGGTGGTTTTCTCTCCGTTCTCTGTTGAAGGAGACCGTCGGCTGGGAGCCGGTGGACCGATCGCTGTCTGCGGGACTGATTGATCAAGTTCTCATTGGTCAGTATTGAGGCCGGTCACTAGGGGTGAAGGCGACCAACAATTTCCTATTGGTGAGTACTGAAGCCGATCCCGGGGGTGGTTGTTGGGAACCTGATGTTGGGCAGAGAGTCCCGTCAACTTCCTCGAACTGGCGGCCTCGTCCCGCTTCCTGGACACAACCTGTCGTGGTCGGTCCGGGTTATGGGACCTTCACACTGAAACGCCTGAGATGAGCCGCCGCTCAGCCCCTGGTGTTCTGGTCCCAGGAGCGGGATGAGGTGGTGATGCCGAAACTGAACCCATCCATTAAGATGTACCTGGTGAACTTTACCTCCATCACCTGGCCCGGTATCGGATCCAAGCGACAGCTAGTTCGACGCCTGGGGTCGATAATTGTTTTACATATTTCCAGCACACTGGAAGCGGCCGTTGGTCTCGTTGTGTTCTTGCAGACAGCAAGGGTTAAACAGAGTAATCGCACCCTCGGAAGACTGCTCCACGTGTATGAGTAGTTTCATCTTTCCCCCGTTCAGACAGGAGAGTGAGATCCAGATCTCAGAGGACTGGGAAGTTTATTTCCAGCATGACATGCAGTCAATGTTTCCCAATATGTGGCCCTATTAATGGGAGAATTCAGTATCTTTCATGTATCTGGGATTCTCGGCGATGTGTACACTCCCTCCAGAATTTCCAAAGGAGCAACTCAGACCGTCTAATATTTCCTCACGGTTAAAATGGAGAATCCCTATTTTTTCATGTAAGGATGTGCAGTGAAATGATGCCTTTGGTGTCATCCACACAGATCAATACATTACAACAATACATTGAGGTGATATAAGGTAAAAGAAACCCAGAAGGTATCAACTCATTATGGTTACAGAGAAACTACAGTGCAGGTAGATATGTGATGCAAGTTCACATCTTGTTAGATTGTGAGGCCAAGGGTCCATCTCATCACACTGGGGCACATTCAATTTGCTTCTAACAGCAAAATAGAAACTGTCCTTGAGCCTGGTGGCATGTTTCTGTTTTATTTGATCTTCGACCCAAGAGGAGGGTGAGAAGAGAGAATGTCCAAGACTGTGGGGATCTTTCCTTATGTTGGCTGCTTTACGAGTCAGCGTGAAGTGTAGACAGAATCCATGGAGAGGAAGTTAGTTTCTATGATGTACTCAGCTGTGTTCACAGTTCTCTGCTATTTCATTCAGTTAAAGGAAGAGCAGTAACCGTATGAAGATATGAAGCATCGGGATGGGATACTTTCTGCGGTGCATTGATAAAGCGTGTGGAGTAGAAAGGGGCATTTTCTAGAGTTCTTATTGCTTAGACTGTCTTTGTGGTATTGTAATCTGTTATCTACTAGTGCGTATTATTATTTCAGTATTTCTGTATTACTGGAGGACCATCAGAGTTTGCCCTTTATGCCATCTGATAATCCCCTGCCCATTTTGTTCATCCTCTACCCAGTCTGCATCCCACCACCATAAATGATATATATCAACCATCTTGTTCAACCTCTGCCCAGCCGGTATCCCATTGATGCAATGATATATTTCATCAATATCTCTTTCAATCTTTGTATTCATTGTGAAGTGTCATTTTGCATCTTTTCCAGAATTTTTTTTTGATAGCTGGGACTGCCAGAGGTTTAATTGAACACAGCCCGTGGCAGGGTAAAGGCAGTCATTTCAATTTTAGTTTCACCGTCACAAAATGGCTGCAGGGTAATCTTTGTCACAATGGAACTTATAGCATATGAAGCTGAGTTTGTTATTTCCTTTCTCGGTTATTTTCGGTGAGCCACTTCCTCTGTCTCCACGGTAACAGCCAGTCGGAGTTGCAGCAAGTGTTGCACTTCGTTACCGCTCTGTGGTCACCGCCTTTCAGCGGAGAGACAGTGGCCTCGGGAACAAAAGTAACAGAATGATAGTGGGAGGAAAGGATGCTGTGAGTATTGACTGTATCGAATATATTACACTAGGATCGGAATGAACTCAGAACTAACAAATTGGTTGGGGTGGGGTGCCTTTTACAGTCTAGGGTGGCAATCAGTAACTAGCTGTGCATTACTGTGGCAGGAAGTTTAAAGTCAGGAGGTGAACATGCTGGAACCGCTCAGCAGATCGGCAGCATCTCGGACAGTCTCAGTTCTGAAACAGAGTCTTCCACAATCTGTCCTTTCAGAGATGTCGTCTGATGTACTGAGTTCCCAGCGTTTTCTACTTTATAATTTTTCGTTTTGTTCCTGCTACACTGCGGAATACATAACAGGCAGCTGTGCTGGGCAAGATCCCACAGAGCAAGAAGATTTTGATCAGATGTGCTCGGTTTAACTGCTGGAGACGGGCTGAAGTGTATACGCATCCTTTATACAGACCGGGGACCAGCCTGAGCACCGGCCCCGGCAGAGGGTCATTAGGTTCCAATTCCACCTTAATTTTGAATCGGAAATGGCAGGAACACCTGCCGGCAAATCGCCGGCACCAAAGCGTCTTTGTATGGGTGAGAATATAGGGCCGGTGAATCTGAGGACATGGAACTGGCAGTATACGGGCTTCCGTCCAGGTTCGTAATTCGACAGCTGGGATCGGAATTTTCTCAGTCTGTACTGAAGCTGAAATCCTGGGCGGTTGGGCATTGGTAATGGGGAAGTTAGCGTCTAAACAGCCAAATAGGACATCATATCTGTCAGGTATTTTGGATATTATTTAGGAGTAAACTAGGGAGTTGGGTGAAGTTGGGCAGTGATGTTGTTCATCTGAACTTTGGTAAAGTATGTAACAAGATCCCGCATGGCAGCTGATCTGGAAGGTTCGGTCACGTGGGATTCACGGGGAGCTGGCGAGATGGATTCACACCGAGCTCGAGAACAAGAAGCAGAGAAGCAGAGGGAGATGATTAAAGATGGTTTGAGCGAATGTAGCCATGTGACGATTGGGATGTGTGTGGCAGTGTTGAGCCCTCTGTACTTCACTATTCATGTCATCAGTTTAGCAAGTTTGAATTGAACTGATTTCTTACATCCTTCAGATATATGAGTAAAAGTCTTTAGGTTACGTCTCGGTCTAAATGTGCAATGTGCAATCAAAGTAATTTATAATAATTTAAAATAAATTGAAGAGTCCATATAAAATAGATTACCTCAAATCAACGTGAGTTAATTAGTCTGACGACCTGGTGGAAGAAGCTGTTCCGCTGACTGTTGGACCTGCCTTTTATGCTGCGGTACCGGTTGTCAGATGGTAGCAGCTGGTATTGATTGTGGTTGGGGTGACTCTGGTCCCCAATGATCCTTCGGGCCCTTTTTACAAACCTGCCCTTGTAAATGTCCTGAATAATGGGAAGTTTACAACTACAGATGCGCCGGGCTATTCGCACTACTGTCTACAAAGTCCTGCGATAAAGGGAGGTACATTTCCCATACCAGGCAGTGATGTAGCCAGTCAGGATGCTCACAGTTGTAGCCCTATAGAAAGTTCTTAGGATTTGGGGGCCGATACCGGACTTACTCAAACCCGAGGTGAAAGAAGGGCTTTTGTGCCTTTTTCACCACGCAGCTGGTGTGAACAGACCACATGAGGTCCTCGGTGATGTGGATGCCGAAGAACTTAAAGCTCAGCCCCACATCCATTAATGTAAGTAGGAGTTAGCCCGTCTATGCTCCTCCTGTAATCCATAACCAGCTCCTTTGTGTTTGTGTCATTGAGGGAAAGGTTGTTGTTTTGCCACTACTGTGTAGAGAGATGACTTCTTCCCTGTAGGCCACGTCGATATTGCTTGAGATGAGGCAAATCAATGTAATCTCGACGACAAACTTAACTAGGAGATTAGAGCTGTGCGTGGCGACACAGTCATGGGTATACAGGGAGACTAAATTCGGGTGACTGGTTGATAAGGCAACAGGTGAGAATGAATTTCAAAGACATCTTGGCCAATTATGGAGATGGAATGAAGAATGGCAAATTGTTTTCAACTTGGACAAGTGAGAGATGGTGCAGTTTTGACAGTCAAACTAGGTGGGACTGGTATAGTGAATGGGAGGGCACCGAGTGTTGTGTAACAGAGCGAACTGGGAGTACAGGAGTACAGTTCACTGAAAGTGGACATTCAGGTATAGAGGGTGAAAAAGAAAGCTTTAATCAGCAGTTAGGGCATTTAGTTCCGGATTATGGATATTATATTTTAGTTATATAAGTTGCTGCTGCGGATACACAGTGTATCATGTACAGTTGTGTTGACCCTACTGCAGGAAAGATATTGTCAATCTGGAGAGGGTGCAGAAAATATTGATGAAGATTTTGCCTGGACTAGAACATAGTAATAGAATACTACGGCAATTTACAGGCCCTTCGGCCCACAAAGTTGTGCCGACCCTCAAACCCTGCCTCCCATATAAACCCCCCAGTTTAAATTCCTCCATATAGCTTTCTAGTAGTCTCTTAAACTTCACTAGTGTATCTGCCTCCACCACCGAATCAGGCAGTGCGTTCCACGCACCAACCACTCTCTGAGCGAAAAACCTTCCTCTAATATCCCCTTTGAACTTCCCTCCCCTTACCTTAGAGCCATGCCCTCTTGCACTGAGCAGTGGTACCCTAGGGAAGAGGAGCTGGCTGTCCACTCTGAATATTCCTATTAATATGTTGCACACCTCTATCATGTCTCCTCTCATCCTCCTTCTCTCCAAAGAGTAAAGCCCTAGCTCCCTTAATCTCTGATCATAATCCATACTCTCTAAAACAGGCAGCATCCTGGTAAACCTACATGTACCCTTTCCAATGCTTCCACTTACTTCCTATTCTGAGGAGACCAGATCTGGATACAGTACTCCAAGTGTGGCCTAACTAGAGTTTTATAGAGCTGCATCATTCCATCGCGTCTCTAAGACTCTATCCCTCGACTTATGAAAGCTAACACCCCATAAGTTTTCTTAACTACCCAATCTACCTGTGAGGCAACTTTCAGGGATCTGTGGACATGTACCCTCCGATTCCTTTCCTACCCCACACTACCAAGTACCCTGCCGCTTTCTTTGTACTCTGCCTTGGAGTTTGTCCTTCCAAAGTGTACCACATCACACTTCGCTGGTTTGAACTCCATCTGCCACTTCCCAGAACACATCTGCATCCTATCAATGTCTTGCTGCAATCTTCGACAATCCTCTTCACTACCTACAACACCACCAACCTTTGTACCGTCTGCAAACTTGACAACCAACTCTTCTTCCCCCACATCCAGGTCGTTAATAAAAATCAGAATAAGTAGAGGTCCCAGAACAGATCCTTGTGGGACACGTCAAGTCACAACCTTCCAATCTGAATGTACTCCCTCCACCACGACACTCTGCCTTCTGCAGGCAAGTCAATTCTGAATCCACCTGGCCAAGCTTCCCTGGATTCCATGCCTTCTGACTTTCTGAATAAGCCTAGCATGTGGAATCTTGTCAAATGCCTTACTAAAATCCATGTAGATCACACCCACTGCACTACCCTCATGTATATACCTGGTCATCTCCTCAAAGAGCTCTGTCAGGCTTGTTAGGCACGATCTGCCCTTCACAAAGGCATGCTGACTGTCCCTGATCAGACCATGATTCTCTAAGTGCCCATAGATCTTATCTCTAAGAACCTTTTTCAACAGCTTTCCCAACACAGACGTAAGGATCTCTGGTCTATAACTACCTGGACTATCCCTACTATCTTTTTTGAACAAGTGGACAACATTCGCCTCCCTCCAATCCTCCGGTAGCATTCCCGTGAACAACGAGGACATAAGGATCCTATCCAGAGGTTCAGCAATCTCTTCCCTTGCCTCGTGGATCAGCCTGGGGAATATTTCGTCCTAATCCGTCCTAATGTATTTTATTGTATTAATGTATTAATGTATTTTAACAAATCCAACACCTCCTCTCCATCAATATCAACATGCTCAGAACATCAACCACACTCATTTTGTCCTCACCGTCATCAAGTTCCCTCTCAGTGGTGAATATCGAAAAGAAGTATTCATTGAGGAACTCGCTCACTTCCACAGCTTCCAGACACATCATCCCAATTTTATCTTTAATCGGCCCTACCTGCACTCCTGTCATCCTTTTTTTCATTACATAATTGAAGAATGCCTAGGGGTTTTCCTTTACCCTACTCACCAAAGCCTTCTCATGCCCCCTTCTTGCTCTTCTGAGCTCCTTTCTTGCTACCCTATATTCCTCAATAGACTCATCTGATCCTTGCTTCCTAAACCTCATGTATGCTGCCTTCTGCCACCTGACTATATTTTCCAATTCACTTGTCACCCATGGTTCCTTCACCCTACCATTCTTTATCTTCCTCACCGGGACAAATTTATACCTAACATCCTGCAAGAGATCCTTAAACATCGACCACATGTCCATAGTACATTTCCCTGCAAAAGCATCTTCCGAATTCACACCTGCAATTTATAGACTTATAGCCTCATAATTTGCTCTTCCCCAATTAAAAATGTTCCTGTCCTCTCTGATTCTATCCTTTTCCATGATAATGCTAAAGGCCAGGTCACTGACCTCCAGATGCTTACCCACTGACAGATCTGTGACCTGACCCGGTTCGTTACCTAATACTAGATCTAATATGGCATTCCCCCTAGTCGCCCTGTCAACAAATTGTGACTGGAATCCATCTTGGACACACTTAACAAACTCTGCCCCATCTAAATCCTTGGAACTGATCAAGTGCCAATCAATATTAGGGAAGTTAAAGTCACCCATGATAAGAACCCTGTTATTTTGGCACCTTTCCAAAATCTGCCTCCCAAACTGCTCCTCGGTACCTCTGCTGCTACCAGGGGGCCTATAGAATACCCCCACTTGAGTAACTGCTCCCTTCCCGTTCCTGACTTCCACCCATACTGACTGAATCATAGGGCTGAGTCATAGGAAGAAGTTGGCCATTCTGGATCTTCATTCCAGAGGACCATAAGGATGACATTGTAGGTGTTTATGAAATCAAAAGGGAGTATAGATAACGTGGTTGGTCGTGTTATTTTCCCCAGGGGTCAAGATTCAAAATTGTTTAATGTCGTTCCAGTAAACAAGTGTAAATGAGAACAAAATAATTTTTACTCTGGATTCAAAGTCAGACAGAAAACAACGATAGAGTCCACAATAATAAACAAAACACAATACATAAAGTATGATGGTATAAAAAAATTGATCGTCTGTCCATACAGTGACGTTAGGCACAGGAGAGTCCAGACATATGGAGACTGATATTGATTGTCCGTAAAGTGACGTTTGGACACTTTATGTCCAGGAGTGTCTGGACATCTGGAGACTGACATTGATTCTATGTCCATAAAGTGACGTTAGCTACAGGAGTGTCTGTACATATGAGACTGACATTGATTGTATGTCCATAAAGTGACGTTAGGCACGGAATTGTGTGGAAATATAGACTCTAAAATTGATTGTCTGTCCATAAAGTTACTTAAGGCACAGGAGTGTCAAAAACTGTCAGAAAATGTTAAACTAGTAGTCGGTGTGGTGTGGAGGGTGGGCTAGTGAGTAGAGGTGTTAATCAGGCTTACTGCCCGAGGAAAATAACCGTTCTGAGCCTGATAGTCCTGGCGTGGATATTACAGATCCACAATTCCTTTAAGGTAACACCAGAGTCGTAAAGAGAGTTTTTGGCATATCGACCTTTATAACGCAGGCTATTAGGCAGAGGGGTAGGGATATTAATGCTAAAGTTGTAAAAGACACTGTGATTCCAAAATATGCAGAAATGTGGGCCGTTCTAGTCAACCACTTGGAGGAATGATATCCATAAGCTTGAAAGAGTGCGGGAAAAATAAACGGACGTTGCTGGTATTTCAGGAAATAATTATGGTGATAGATTGAACAGGTTAGAACTTGATTACCTGGAATAAAGGGCAATGAGGGGCTTTCCTAGCTGGTTTCCAGCTTTTCTATGCATTTTCTCCTACAATTAAAAATGTCCATGGACCCCAGGCTGGGAACCCCTACTAGAGATCTAGAAATCTATGATGGTATAAATAGGGTGAATAGACAATCGACAATAGACAATAGGTGCAGAAGTAGACCATTCGGCCCCTCGAGTCTGCACCGCCATTCTGAGATCATGGCTGATCATTCACTATCAATAACCAGTCCCTGCCTTGTGCCCATATCCCTTGATTCCCCTATCCATCAGACATCTATCTAGCTCCTTCTTGAAAGCATTCAGAGAATTGGCCTCCACCGTCTTCCGAGGCAGTGCATTCCACACCTCCACAACTCTCTGGGAGAAGAAGTTTTTCCTCAACTCTGTTTTAAATAACTGACCTCTTATTCCCAGTCCATGCCCTCTGGTACTGGAGTCTCCCAACATCTGGAACATATTTCCTGCCTCAATCCTATCAAATCCTTTAATTATCTTAAACGTTTCAATCAGATCCCCCCTCAATCTCCTGAATTCCAGTGTGTACAAGCCCAATCTCTCCAATCTCTCTGCGTAAGACAGCCCAGCCATCCCAGGAATCAACCTAGTGAATCCACGCTGCTCTTCCTCAATTGCCAGAATGTCCTTCCTTAAACCTGGAGACCAAAACTGTACACAATATTCCATGTGTGATCTCACCAGGGCCCTGTACAAATGCAAAAGGACATCCTTGCTCTTGTACTCAATTCCCCTTGTAACAAAGGCCAACATTCCATTTGCCCTCTTCACTGCCTGTTGCACTTGCTCATTCACCTTCATTGACTGGTGAACTAGGACTCCTAGGTCTCTTTGCATTTCTCCCTTACCTAACTCTACACCGTTCAGACAATATTCTGCCCTCTTGTTCCTGCTTCCAAAGTGGATAACTTCACATTTATGCACATTGAATGACATCTGTCAAGTATCAGCCCACTCACCCAGCCTATCCAAGTCTCCCTGTATTCTCCTAACGTCCTCTTCGCATGTCACACTGCCACCCAGTTTAGTATCGTCAGCAAACTTGCTGATATAGTTTTCAATGCCCTCATCGAAATCGTTGACATAAATCGTAAAGAGCTGTGGTCCCAATACAGAGGAGCCCTTTGGTACCCCACTAGTCACCTCCAGCCAGTCCGAGAAACACCCATTCACCGCTACCCTTTGCTTTCTATCTGCCAACCAGTTTTCTATCCATGTTGAAACCCTGCCCCCAATGCCATGAGCTCTGATTTTACTCACCAATCTTCTATGTGGCACCTTATTGAATGCCTTCTGAAAATCTAGGTACACTACATCCACTGGCTTACCCTCGTCTAACATCCTTGTTACACCCTCAAAAACTCCAACAGATTAGTCAAGCATGATTTGCCCTTGGTAAATCCATGCTGGCTCGGCCTAGTCCTATTACAGCCATCAGGATATGCCACTATTTCGTCCTTAATTATGGACTCAAGCATCTTCCCCACGACTGACGTTAGGCTAACAGGGCGATAGTTCTCCGTTTTCTCCTTCCCTCCCTTCTTGAAAAGTGGGATAACTTTAGCCACTCTCCAATCTTCAGGAACGGATCCTGAATCTAAGGAACATTGGAAAATGATTACCAATACATCCGCAATTTCCTGAGCCACCTCTTTTAGAACCTTCGGATGCAGACCATCTGGACCCGGGGATTTAGTAGCCTTCAGTCCTATCAGTCGACTCATCACAGTTTCTTTCCTAATGTCAATCTGTTTCAATTCCTCTGATATCTTATGACCCTGGCCCATCCATACATCTGGGAGATTGCTTGTGTCCTCCCTGGTGAAGACAGATCTAAAGTATGCATTAAATTCTGTTGCCATTTCCCTGTTTCCCATAACAATTTCTCCCAATTCATTCTTCAAGGGGCCAACATTGTTTTTAACTATCTTCTTTCTCTTCACATAGCTAAAAAAGCTTTTGCTATCTCCGTTTATATTCCTGGCTAGACTGAGCTCATACCTGATTTTTTCTCTCCGTATTGCTGTTTTTAGTTAAGATCTGCTGTTCCTTAAAACTTTCCCAATCATCTGTATTCCTACTTACCTTAGCCCTGTCATACTTCTTTTTCTTTAACGCTATACAATCTCTGACTTCCTTTGTCAACCACTGTGGACCCTTCCCCCTCTTTGAATCCTTCCTTCTCATTGGAATGAACTGCTTTTGCATCTTTTGTATTATGCCCAAGAATATCTGCCACTGCTGATCCACTGTCTTTCCTGCCAGGGCATCCGCCCATTTAACTTTGGCCAGCTCTTCCCTCATGGCTCCGTAGCCTCCTTTATTTAATTGCAACACTGACACATCTGATCTGCCCTTATCCCTCTCAAATTGTAGATAAAAACTTATCATGTTATGATCACTACTTCTTAATGGCTCCTTTACTTCAAGATCACTTATCAATTCCTGTTCATTACACATCAACAAGTCCAAAATAGCCTCGTTCCTGGTTGGCTCAAGCACAAGCTGTTCCAAAAATACATCCCTCAGACACTCCACAAACCCTATCCTGGGTTCCAGTACCTACCTGATTCTCCCAGTTCACCTGCATGTTGAAATGTCCCATAACGACTGGTTTACCTTTAGCACATGCCAATGTTAAATCCCTAATCAACTTGTACCCAATATCCACGCTGCTGTTTGGGGGCCTGTAAACAACACCCATTAGGGTCTCTTTACCCTTACTGTTCCTCAGCTCAATCCACACAGACTCTGCTTCCCCTGTTCCTAAGTCACCCCTTGCTAAGGACTGAATCTCATTCCTCACCAACAGGGCCACCCCACCACCTCTTCCCATATTTCTGTCTCTACGATAGCACGTATACCCTGCAGGTAGGCATTTTCCCCTCGGGTTGGGGAATATCATGGATTATGGCAAAAAGTCAGACAGTTAAGCGGAATCTGAGTGAGGAATACTTCAGTCAGCGGATGGAGCGAATGTGGAACAAGCTCCGAGAAGAAGTATGAGATGAAGGTTCAATTGTGGTATTTGAGAGATGTTTGCTTGGGTATATGGATGAGGGAGGTACAGAGGAAAATGGTCTGGGTGCAGGGGGATGGAACCACACCGAACATGGCTGGAACTGAATGGGCTATCAGCACTGTGTCTGTGCTCAAAGGGCTTTGTGAATCTACATTGAAACTTCCACACATAATCGACATTTATTGCAGACGGGTCGTATCCAACAATGTGTTTTTTTTATTTTGGAATAGCGTCTGCACTGCTAAGAGCTGTGTAGAACTGGAACTACCATGAGATTTTGTGAGTGCACCACAACAGGGAAAAAACAACCACTGGAAATTTAGTATCACCATTACAAAATGGCTGAATGTTCAGTTCATCTTTGTCACAATGAAACAGGAAACCTGTGACATTGAGTTTGTTATTTCCTTGCTCGTTTATCACTGCAAACCACTTCCTCCGTCACCAGGGCAACAGCTCACTAGAGCTGCAGAGAGTGTTGAACATGTTTATCGCTCTCTGGTTGCTGACTCTCAGCGGAGAGAGTGTGGCCTCCGACACTTTGAGCATTTACTGTCCGGGATGGAATGAAGAAGACTGTAGGGATTGTATTTATGCAATATTGTTCAGGGTATCAAACATCTTGCAGTCAGTCAATCGTTTCTGCATCAAAAGAACAAAAAGAAATTCTCCCGTACTGAGTTTCCAGGGCTATAGTTTCAATTTTATGTTTATAACATTTTGTTCCTGTTACACGACGGGGAAAGTGGCTGCTAATTGACCTGGGCTACACCGCACTCAACAATAAATTAATGAACAACTGTGCTCAATGTAACTGTGGAGGCAAGTTGAAATGTATCAGCACCTTCTTTGTGACCCAATGCCCAAGTTTCCCGGCTGATCCCCGTCCAGACAAAGGATCATCAGGCTCCAGTTCTGTCGAGGAGTGTACGATTTTGAACTGGGATTAGCTGAGGAACTGACGCATATTACCGGCAACAATGAGCCCTGGGAGAGTTGATGCTTGAGATGCAATCTAGGGAAGGGGGCTCCAGGAATATGGAAATGTCAGTGTTTGGGCTTCGGTCCACGTTGGTGCTTTTACAGATGTGGCTGGATGTTCCTCCTTCCGCAATGAAGCAGACGTCTCCGGGGGCGACGTGATATTGGTAGAGTGAATCTCTCAGTGTGAGATGTGAGAAAACCCAGTGTGAGATGTGGAAAAGATGTGCGAGGCTCCCGGTGTGGGCTCTGACCCTCTGAGGTTGCATCCTGGGATACCCACACATTTTTTGACCCAGATAGAATGAATCAGAGGATCAGGTTTTCCGGGTTTCCGAGATGTTGAGCGAGTATTTCTGTGCTCAGGTGTTTAGTTCTTAAGTTCCTTTGGAAGTAAAGCAGAGAATGAATTCCCATTCCATCCCTCACAGGGAGAGGCTGTGAGTAAATACGCTATTTTATGTTTGCACCAGTAGAAATAGACCGGGGTTTCAGAATTAAATTCGCATTTGGGAATTCCCCATCACTCTCACCTGTATAGCTGCCAGTGGGAGTTAAACAGAAATTCAAGATGCTGAAGATAGAATAGAACATAGAACTGTGCATCACAGGAACAGGCCATTCATTCGGCCACAATGGTGTGCCAAAACCAGCTGAAAAGTAAATCAAACACCATCCCCCAAAAACTAACGGCTCCTACCTACACTATGCCCATATCTTTTCAATCTTCCTCACACACCTGTGCCTATCTAAACGTCTCTTAAAAGCCTCCAATGTATTCGCTTCCAACCGTAACAGACAGCACAATCCAGGCATCCACACCTGTCTGAGAAAAACAACTTGCCCTCACATGTGCTTTGCATCTACTCCCTCACTCCTTCATTGCATGTCCTCTGGTAGTAGACATTTCTAAACAGCGAAAAGATACTCCCTGTCTACTCTATCTATGTCTTTCATAATCTTTTATACCTCTATCAGATCTTCCATAAATCCCCACCTTTCTGTTACTCTGAACAACCCAAGATTTTCCACTAAAAACTGGATGATGTTTGAATCAATTCTAACGAAATGTCAGGAAACCGAATCGCTAACATTTTCCCTTACCTGGCAGCTGTTCCTTAACTGCTGAGCGTTTCTAGTGATTCCAGTTTCTCTTTATTGCATTCACCCTGGAACATTTCAAATCTCCTGCGAATGGACCAGTGCACCAGTGCTCGTTTTCTGAGAGTTGATGGGAAAGTAAATAATCCACACCTTTTCCCAGTACATTAAACTGGTAACAATTGTCCTGTTCTTCCCAGAAATGTATTCAGTATAGTTATTTCCAACAAGGTTCAAAGAATAATCTGAGGAATGATAAGCATTATGCATGTGGAGCATTTGATGTCCCTGGGCCTGTGATCAGTGGAGTTCAGAGGGATGGTGACAGGGTTGGGGGGGGGGGAAGTTGGGGCAGTAGTGATTATTTACATCAACTGAATAACAACAAGTCTGGACGCAGTGGGAATGGAGAGAATGTATTGATTAGATGGAGAGTCTGTGATCTGAGAGAGCAGCCTCAGAATAAAGAAGCTGAGATGAGAGCAATTACTTTAGCCAAATGTTGGTTGATCTGTGGAACTTGATACCACAGAGGGTAGTGGAAGCTTTCGTTGGGTATATTCATGTTCTGTATTGCTGAATAGATCGAGTGGTAAAGCAGGGGAGCAAAAATACAGCGTGAGAAAATGAATCCTCCGTGATTGATTATGGGGTAAACCAGAATGACCGAATCACCTAATTCTACTCCTATACATTATGAATTGTAACTTATACCATGACTGAACGATGACCTATTTGTATCCTATCACAAAAAAAAGAGAAAACATGCACTTTCTGGAAATATAGGCAACACACACAAAACGCAGAAGGAACTCATCAGGCCAGGCAGCGTCTATAGAAGGGAGTAGAGTCGACGTACTAATGCTGCCTGACCTGATGAGTAACAGTTACAGATTGTTTTTTCACTCGGATAAATGTATATGCGTTCAAGAATTAATGTTCAATGAGGTAATGCTTTGTTCACCTTTGTGTTAGTAACGTTCTTCATTATCTGGTTAGTTAGATCTGGGCTGAGAGATTTGTTGGAAGAAAGGCCACGACTGGAAGAAAAGCATAACTGACGACGAAGGAACAGCAACAAGTGAACCAAATCGAGGAGTGAGAGCACTAACTGGCGAGATCCCTGAGTTTCCATTGATTCACTCAGGAGAAAGTTTGGTGAGTCTCATTTACTGAAAGGCTAGACCTTTAGACATTACATTTCTGTACCAAGGAGGGTAGGAAATACCTGGAGTGAGACTGAATAAGCCTAGAAATACCATTTATGCCTCTATCAGACCCAGATGAAATCATTCGAGTTCTGCTACTGTGCTGTCAGCATGAGTTCCGTGAAGCTACGCACATTCCCTCATATTGTGATCTCATTGCAAACATCACTTCTGATGTTTCCTTGCTTGGCTGTGCTAGGTCACAATTATCTCGAAATGCGTTGAGAATTTCCTTGCTTTAGAAGACGCCACAGTTGTTTCCTGCTGTAGTGATTGCAGAAATGAGAAATTACCATGAAGTACAGCGACATGTCATTGATTACTCTGTCTATTGCAAGCTGTATGGATATACTTGCCCTCCAGTGTATAGCCGTGCTAGCCTCTGCTAAGAGAAAAACTTAAGGAAACCAAGTCTCCCAGCATCACATTTCATTCAGTCCAAACTAGCAAATGCCAATCAATAATTTACATTTACATACCCTTTTGTCGTAAAGTACTTTTCTACTAATAAATTGTCAGAACCTACCCATCAATGATTAAGCAGAATTAGGTTTTTCAATGAAGTTATGTTCCCGTTTGATCCTGTACCAAACCTGTACTTGAAATGAACAAATGTTCTTGCTGCCAGGACTGGTGGAGCTGCCGGGGTCGGTTTAAACTCAGTCGTTGCGGGAGGGGAACCAGAGTGCTTTGGCAAATGATAGAAGAGTTGATATATAGGTAGAAGCGACGTTCAGAGACACTGTGGAAGGATCGGTTGTAGACAAGGCATCATATAGCCAGTTGGAAATATGATTAATTCAGTACAATAAGTATTAAGAATAACAGTAACTTAGAACATAGATGGTACATGTTATCACCATTGCACAGACCTGACAGTTACAAGGGCAGGATTGGTGTTAGATGCTCCAGGTTTTAGTTGTTTCATAATAAATATGTCGGGGTGTTGAAAGGGCGAGAATTGTCTAATTAGGGATGGTATCACAGCTACATAAACAGAGGACATCAATGTAGGTGAAAGCCAGAAACGGAAAGGGGGCTATCATTCTGGGAGTATTCTATAGGCCTTCCCCAAAGCCACTGGGATAATGAGGGCAGATAACTTGTCAGTTTTGGGAAAGGTGCAAAAGCAACAAGGTTGTTATGATTGTTGGCCTCAACTTTCCTGATGTTGATCACCTCTATGTTCCAAAATGTGTCGGGGGCGGAATGCGTTGTGTTCCCAGGAAGGACTCTTGACATATTACGTGGATGGGCTAACTGGAGAAGGTGCCAAACTGCATCCTGAATGAGGCAATGATGCTGGTAAAATGACAGATGGCACTATGGGTGACCTTCTTGAGATAGTGACCACAACACTGGAACGTTCATCATGCTCATGGACAATGATCGTAGCAGACGATAAAAGGCAGTATTTAATTAGTGGATGGATATTCGGAGCACAAATTGGGAAAACATTTTCAAAGGGAAATGCACAACGGAACTGTGAAGTTTGTTTCAGGAACACGTGAATGCGGTTCAGGGTAGATTTGTTCCACACACAGTGAACGAATGTTTATATAAACGAACCGTGGTAAGCAAGAGGGAAAAGGAAGCATTATTTAGGTTTAGCAAGCAACATTCAAGCAAGGCTGTACAGAATTATAAGGTTGCCTAGAAGGAGCTTAAGAAGCGACTTAGAGGTCGAAGGGAACTTGAGCAGTCCTTGGGAAGTAGGATGAAGGAAAGTCCAAGGTGTTATACATGTGGGTGAAGAAGAGGAGGGTGAAGAAGAGTATAAGACTACTCAGGAGCAAAGGTGGAAACGTGGCTGGAGGATGCGGTGACAGGTGAAGTGCTTAATGAATGCTTTGCTTCAGAGTTGCCAATGAGATAGGCAGTTGTTGTGACGATAGCATAGCAGCATGATAATTTTACGAAATAAATGTTGTTCAATCTACCTGTAAACAACACATTACTACAAGAAATGAGGGAGGAGATTACGGGGCATTGACAATGATCATTATATCCTCTCTGGCCACAGGGATAGTAATGCATGATTGGAGGCTGTCAAATGTTTATCCGTAATTCAACCCAATGGATTTATTCCTGGGGATTATAGACCAGTGAGTTTTACAACGGGGGTGGGCCAACCCATGGAACGGATACTTGGGGACAGCATTTGGAGAAGCATAATCTTATTAAGGGTTGCCATTTGGGCTTTATGATGGTGAGTGGAGTAAATGGAAGGGGAGGTGCTGGGGATAATTTTCCACAGTATGGACCAGTCACACACAGAATATCTACCAACATTTGGATCGGCAGAGTGTGTTCAGGAGACACCATGGAATTGTGCATGGAAAGTTGTGTTCAACAATACTTTTTAAACATTTTTGAAGGTGATTGTCAATGGAGATAGCGGAGTGTATGTTGACCTACAGTAAAGCCTTTGGCATGGTGCATCATGACAGCTTGGATGGAAGATAAGGTCCCATGTGGTACAGTGAGAGAAAGTTAGATAGATTCAAAAATTGCCCTGGAGGTAGCAAGCAAAGAGTCGTGGTTGAAGATTTCTCCTCGGAATGGTGGTGGGTAACTAGTGGTGTACCGCAAAGCTACAAGTTGGGACATTTGATATTCTTCATTTCAGAGAAATGATTTGAATGCAAATGCACACTACTTGACCAGTAAGTTCGTGGATGACACAAAATTATTTGATGGTGTTCTAGGTGATTATCGTAGCTTATAGGGGATCTAAATGGGCAGAGGAGTGGTAAATAGATTGCAAAACCAACACGAGCAGCAACGGTTTCATGCAGAGACTGGTGATGATGCGAAGGAACCTGCACATGAGGCATAATTCTAGAAGCAGTTGTGATGTAAAGATAGAATGAAGAGGCCAGGAGGGAAATGGGCCCAACTTAGGAATTTAGGACCATCTCTGTGGGCACTGTGGTCGGCATTGTCTCTTTGGGCTGAAGGGTCTGTATCTGTGCTCTGTTGCTCTGTGACTCTATCAGTAGGATACTCCAGGTATCACTGGACAGACATACAGACATGGTGTGGGTGTTGATGTTAACAGTGAATGTTTTGTTCCTAAGCGAACTGCTGCTCTGATGCAGAGGATTGCGATACTGTCACATTTTCAAAGTAATCCGCCTCTCTCTGACGCACTGTCTGCTTGTATCGTGTAATTCAGCGCATTACCGAAATGCAACACTGAGCGTCATAGGAAGTCATTCCTGCCTGTGGCCATCAAACTTTACAACACCTCCCTCGGAGTGTTAGACACCCTGAGCCAAATAGCTGGTGCTGGACTAATTTCCATTTGGCATGATTAACTTATTATTATTTAATTATTCATGGTTTTCTATTGCTATATTTCTTCACTATTCTTGGTCGGCGAGGCTGCAACGAAACCCAGTTTCCCTCGGGATCAATAAAGTATGTCCGTCTGTCTACCAGCAGGTGGGACTGATCTGCACCGTGACCAAAGTGCAAACAAAACGACGACAATCAGCAATCGTCAGTCAGAATCAAAATGGCTACAGGTATGTTCATTGGGATCTTTACAACTAAACTTCTGCCCTTTTGCTGCACAATAGTACAGATGAAGAAACTTATACAGCCTCTAACAGGGCAGAGAAATGTTTCTTCAAGCAGTGTCATTGAACCCACTGGTAAAGATGCATTGTGTAATCAATCAATCCAACAGTTCCAGCATAGGGATCTGAAACCAGTAATGGTCGAATGACTCCGCTCACCAGGCAAAGCTTCACCTGAGTGAAAGGAGCCGGAGACCCTGAATCAGCAGGTTGAGAGTGAAACACAAACAGGAATGTGACAGCGGTGTCGTTTGTTACGTAAAAGTCCAGATTCGGGGGTTATTGCACATTGGGGCCTGTCTAGAGGTGGAAGACATCTCCAACTTTTATTTATAAAACTCAGAGATAGTTGCTAAGAGTACTTCCGGGATTTCAGAGATTGTATGATAATACAACATTTCTGGTTATATCGTGTGTTACGTATTCAGGCAACAATAAATATATGAGTTCGGCAAGGGTTTCTTATAACAAACAACACGTTTATTAAACACAGAAAACAAACCCCCCAAAAGTAAACAAACACTACCGTAACCGGAAACAGCTGCCGAGCGGCTGTTCAAACAGTTCGTAAAGTGATATTCTAAAACAGTTCTTTAAAGTGGTATTCCAAAACAGTTCTTAAAGTGATATTGCCAAAAGTTCGATATGCTCACAGTCCATTTAAAAGGAGAGACTTTATAGGACGATTTAGGTTCTCTTTCACGTCGCTTGCTTCGATCCCCGACGTCGAACTTCCCACGAAGAATTTACGAAACAGAACGGCTTAAAGGCACTGACCTTTCCTTCCACACTACCTTCAATCCTTTCTAGGTAAACCTAGGGATTAGCACGAAGATAGTCAACGAAATCCTTCCAAATAAGGATCAAACAAGGGTCGCCCCCGTTTCACCGTAGAAAGCGATTCTCCTCGATCTTTAACTTCCGAACTTCCAATCTTCACTCTCCACTAATTTCGAACTAACAGAATCATAAAGAACCTGCTGGCAATGACCTTTTAAACTTTAGACATTAAATAAAAACTTCATCCTTCAGCTAAACTGCGTCATCACTTCAAACACGCAGTGGCATGAAGTCAACCTGGCAAATCCAGCCACGAACTGCCCCTCCTCACAGGGTGGGGTCTACCTTTTATAACCTGTAAAAAATACCCGTCACATGATCTCTACTGGCGGGAAAATGACGTCATTCCACCATCACAAGACCATCACCTCAAGTCCAGTACAGCTTCAACCCCACTCACATGACAAGGGCTCCACTGTCATGTATCACGAGTACGTAACACCTCCCTCCAAAAAAACATTTTTGGTCTGACAAGAACAAAAATTTTTAACAATTGCTTACAAGAAAAACAAAGGTATAAATTTTATAACATATACAATACACAACACCATCATATAACAGCTTATAAGTCACAATACAGTAGGAGTGTTACAATTGAAAAAAAAACACTCCTTAAAAAAAAATTACAGTGTACATTCAACATCAAGATAGACAATCAGCAACCACATTATCTTTACCTTTAATATGAGTCATCACAATATTGTACTCTTGTAACATCAAACTCCAATTTAATAACCTGTTTTTGTTTTTCATCTTACTCAGAAAAACTAACGGATTATGATCAGTGTAAACAATAAGTGGTTTCTGATTTGTACTAACATATACCTCAAAATATTCCAAAGCTAAAACAAGAGATAACAATTCTTTCTCTATTGTCGAATAATTTCTTTGATGCTTATTAAATTTCTTAGAAAAGTAAGCTACTGGATGATCAACCTCATCACCCTCATTTCTTTGCATTAATACTGCTCCTGCAGCCTCATCACTAGCATCCACAGCCAATGAAAAAGGTTTTCCAAAGTCAGGTGCCTTAAGCACAGGTTGTTGACATACCATTGTTTTCAATTTTTCAAATGCTTCTTGACAAGGCACCGTCCATACAAACTTCTCATTCTTCCGCAGAAGGTTAGTTAATGGAAGGGCAACATTAGCAAAATTCTTACAAAATTTCCGATAATATCCTACCATTCCCAAAAACCTTCTGAGAGTCTTTTTCCCCGTTGGAGTGGGAATCTCTAAAATTGCCTGAACTTTTGCCTGAACAGGAGCTACCTTACCTTGACCCACAACATTACCAAGGTAAGTCACAGTTGCATGTCCAAATTCACTCTTAACTAAATTAATAGTTAAGTTAGCTTTTGAAAGCCTTTCAAACAATTTTTCCATTGCAATACTGTGTGCTTCCCAAGTATCATTTCCTGTCACTAATCATCAATATAAGCATCAGTATCTTTCAATCCCTGAATCACAAAGTTAATCATCCTCTGGAAAGTACCTGGGGCATTCTTCATCCCAAATGGAAGAACATTATACTCATATGATCCAGATGGAGTTACAAATGCAGAAATCTCTCTACCTCTGTCCGTTAATGGAACACACCAATACCCTTTCAATAAATCAATCTTTGTAAGGAACTTTGCCTTTCCAACTTTATCTACACAATCATCTACTCTAGGAATTGGATATGCATCTGTTTTCGTTCCAGCATTCACCTTCCTATAATCCGTACAAAACCTAATACTACCATCTGGCTTTGGCACCATAACACATGGCGAACTCCAATTCGAGTTAGAATGTCTAATGATATTATTCTCTAACATATATTCAATTTCTTTCTCAGCAAGTTCACATTTTTCCTTGTTCATCCTATATGGATGTTGTTTAATAGTTTTGGCATCCCCAACATCTACATCATGTGAAGCTATAGAAGTCCTTCTCGGAACATCTGGAAACAACTCCTTATATTTAAAAATCAACTCCTTCATCTGTTGTCTCTGCTCTAACTGTAAATGTGCTAATTTTTCATCAATATTTTCCAGAATGGTTAAATTTGGTAACCTAACAGAAACAATGTTGGATTTAGAATGAAAGTCAGATGAATCATCTATCATGTTCCTAGTTAAATCAAACTCATTCTCACTAACCACCACAGTCACAGTATCAGATTGTTTCTCAAAATATGGTTTCAACATATTTATATGGCAAAGTTGTGTTGACCTTCTACGATCTGGAGTTTTTACCACGTAATCCACATCATTGATTTTAGACACAATTTCATAAGGACCATGAAATCTAGCTTGTGAAGGATTTGTCTGCACTGGGAAAAGAACCAACACCTTACCTCCAGCCTTAAACATCCTCATCCTAGCGTCTTTATCATACCAAGTCTTCATTTTCTCCTGAGCCAAATTTAAATTTTCCTTAGCTAAGCTACAAGCTTTATGTAACCTGTCCTTAAATTTCAACACATAGTCCAACAAATTAGTGTGTACTTCCTTACTAATCCACTGTTCTTTCAACAAAGCTAAAGGTCCTCTATCTCTATGCCCAAACACAAGTTCAAATGGACTAAAACCTAAAGATTCCTGTACCGATTCCCTTACTACAAATAAAAGTAAGTTTATCCCCTCATTCCAGTCACTTTCATTTTCCATACAAAATGTCCTAATCATATTCTTGAGGGTAGAATGAAACCTCTCCAAGGCACCCTGCGATTCTGGATGGTATGCAGACGAAGTGATTTGCTTAGCTCCCAATTTATAAACTATCTGTTGAAACAATCCAGACATAAAATTACTGCCTTGATCAGTCTGTATCTCCTTAGGTAATCCAAAATAAGTAAAAAAAAATATCAGGGCCTTTGTCACAGTCTTAGCTTTTATATTCCTAAGTGGTACTGCCTCTGGAAACCTAGAAGAAGTACACATGATAGTCAACAAATACTGATAACCAGTTTTTGTCTTTGGTAATGGACCAACACAATCTACAATAACTTTAGAAAATGGTTCACCAAATGCTGGGATAGGTTGTAATGGAGCTACTGGTGTAACCTGATTTGGTTTACCCACAATTTGACAAGTATGGCACGTTTTACAAAACATCGCCACATCTTTTCTTAGACCAGGCCAGTAAAAATGTTTTAAAATCTGGTCCACAGTTTTCCTTACCCCTTGATGTCCACCTAAAGGCACACTATGAGCTAAAGTCAAAATCTCATTTCGATAAGCTTTTGGAACAACTACCTGGTAAACAATATTCCATTCATCACTTGCAGGAATTGTAGGCCATCTCCACTTCCTCATCAACACTCCTTTTTCCAAGTAATATCCTACTGGCACCTTATCAATTTCACTATCTAGTAAAACCTGCTCTCTTAATTTTATAACCTCAGAGTCTCTATTCTGCTCTGCTATCATCTCCTTCCTAGACAAAGATAAATCTTTATAGTCAGACTTACTCCCAGAATCTTGTTCAAACAACGAAGATAAGAAAGTCTCTGACACATCCTCAAAACTCGAATCCTGAGTCGAACAGTCCTGAATAACAACCTCATTCTGCGCATCAATCTTTTTAGCCATAGCTCTAGTCACAACACAGGAAGAATCTGTGTTAGAATTCAACTCTGGTTCCTCTGACTCCATTGTCAAACGCACTTCAGGAAAAACTTGTCCACCTGCCAAGTCATTACCTAACAATAAAGAAATACCCTTCACAGGTAAGCTATGCTGTAATCCTACTTTAACAAATCCTGTAACTAACCCTGACTTTAAATTTACTTTATGTAAATGTACAGGCATAAAATCACTTCCAACACCTCTTATGTAATTTACCTCACCAGTATCAGACTCTTCATCAAACTTCAACACACTGTCTAACATCAATGACTGAGAAGCACCAGTATCCCTAAGGATTTTTATTGGCACCAGAGTAGATCCTTCATTCAAGGATACAAACCCTTCAGTTATAAAATGATCATATCCCTTTCTAACTTGGTCAGACTCTAACAAAGCCTCATTTGTTTTTATCAAACCCTGTAACTTTACAGGTGCTTCGGTATGTTACACACAAGCATCTGGAACTGCTTCCTTCTCTTTCTTTTTCAATTTGTAACAGTTAGCTATTACATGGCCAGGCTTCTTACAATAGTTACAAGTAAGACCAAACTGTCTTTCCTTCACAGGCTTTCCTTTCTCATCAACTTTCTCATTAACCTCCGATTTAATTTCAAATTTACCTGGAGTCTCTGTGTTGTTTTTCCTCTTAAAAATTCCGCCCTGAGGAAATTTGTTCTTATGGATCAAAACATACTCATCAGCTAATCTAGCACAGTCCTGCAATTTATCAGCATCCTTCTCATTTAAGTAGGTCCTTACTTCAACAGGAATGCTTCTTTTAAATTCCTCCATTAAAATCAGCTCTCTCAATGTATCATAGTCCCCATTTACATTTTTAGAAGAAACCCATCTCTCAAAACACATAGCTTTATCATAGGCAAATTCCACATAAGTTTTTTCCACAGACTTTTTCAAACTTCTGAATCTTTCCCTATATGCTTCTGGGACTAACTCATATGCGTTTAAAATATGTCTCTTTACAATATCATAATCAAGAGCTTGTGCAGCTGTTAAAGCTGTGTAAACTTGTTGTGCTTTGCCTTTAATTACACTCTGTAACAACACTGACCATTTATCTTTCGGCCACTCTGACATCCGAGCAATAGTTTCAAAATGTTGAAAAATCCTTTCCACTTCTGTTTCACTAAATGGAGGGACCAATTTAATTTCTTGACTAGCAACAAATGTTTTTTTAGAACCAGAAGACTGATTCCCAGACTTTAATTCCTCCATTGCATATGCAAATTCTCTCTGCTTTTGTTCCATCTCCAATTTACATCTCTCCAAATCAGCTTTACTTTGTTCCAATTTCATTTGTTCGATTTGCAACTGCATCTCCAGATTACTTATTTGAAACGACTCTAAAATCGATTCATCAAAAACACCCGAATCCACATAGTGTGACGCGATTGTCCTCTGTATTACAGCCTTAGAAGTAGTCTGCAAAATACCTTTAAGTCGCAATCTACTAGCTATCTCAAACACCTCAGTTTTTGTCGCCTTCGCCAACACCTCCGCAGCTGGCGAAGCCAGAAACTCATCAATATTCATTGCTGCCGAATACCACAACAAGCCAAACAAAAGAACCAAGTAATCCCCGTTTCCAAAACACCGATTTAAAAGTCAGCAAGCATTCAAACTCAAAAGTTTCAATCCAGACGCAGCCCCCATATTTAATGTTACGTATTCAGGCAACAATAAATATATGAGTTCGGCAAGGGTTTCTTATAACAAACAACACGTTTATTAAACACAGAAAACAAACCCCCCAAAAGTAAACAAACACTACCGTAACCGGAAACAGCTGCCGAGCGGCTGTTCAAACAGTTCGTAAAGTGATATTCTAAAACAGTTCTTTAAAGTGGTATTCCAAAACAGTTCTTAAAGTGATATTGCCAAAAGTTCGATATGCTCACAGTCCATTTAAAAGGAGAGACTTTATAGGACGATTTAGGTTCTCTTTCACGTCGCTTGCTTCGATCCCCGACGTCGAACTTCCCACGAAGAATTTACGAAACAGAACGGCTTAAAGGCACTGACCTTTCCTTCCTCACTATCTTCAATCCTTTCTAGGTAAACCTAGGGATTAGCACGAAGATAGTCAACGAAATCCTTCCAAATAAGGATCAAACAAAGGTCGCCCCCGTTTCACCGTAGAAAGCGATTCTCCTCGATCTTTAACTTCCGAACTTTCAATCTTCACTCTCCACTAATTTCGAACTAACAGAATCATAAAGAACCTGCTGGCAATGACCTTTTAAACTTTAGACATTAAATAAAAACTTCATCCTTCAGCTAAACTGCGTCATCACTTCAAACACGCAGTGGCATGAAGTCAACCTGGCAAATCCAGCCACGAACTGCCCCTCCTCACAGGGTGGGGTCTACCTTTTATAACCTGTAAAAAATACCCGTCACATGATCTCTACTGGCGGGAAAATGACGTCATTCCACCATCACAAGTCCATCACCTCAAGTCCAGTACAGCTTCAACCCCAGTCACATGACAAGGGCTCCACTGTCATGTATCACGAGTACGTAACACGTGGCAGCTATCAACTCCCCCCTCGATGGGCAAAGTAGATGAGGGGAGTTTTCAAAACTCTGTTTCTGTAGCAGAGCTGAGAAGATTGCCATCCTTGGAAATGGCTGAGGATCAGGAGACACTTCATCTTAGATAAACTTGAGGTCTGCTTCAGTGAATTACTGTCTGGTATGGAGGGGCTACTGCACAGGACCTAAATACCCTGCAGAAAGTTTTAAATCTAGTCAGCTCCATCTTGGGTACTAGCCTACAAATTATCCAGGACATCTTCAGGAAGTGCTGTATGAGAAAGGCAGCGTCCATTATTAAGGACCTTCAGCACCCAGGGCATGCCCTTTTCTCACTGTTACCATCCGAAAGCAGGTGCAGAAGCCTGTAGGCACACATTCAGTGATTCAGGAACAGCTTTTTCCCCTCTGCCATCCGATTATTAAATGGACGTTGAATCTTCGGACACTACCTCATTTTTTTTTCAATATACAGTCCTCTGTTTTTGCACGTATTAAAAAAACAACTATTCAATATACATAATTGGTTTACTTGTTTATTGCTATTATTTTTCAATAGATAGTAGGTGCTATTCGGCCCTTCTAGCCAGCACCTCCATTCACTGTGATCATGGCTGATCATACACAATCAGTACCCCGTTCCTGACCTCTCCCCATATCCCTTGACCCCGCTATCTATAAGAGCTCTATCTAACTCTCTCTTGAAAGCATCCAGAGACTTGACCTCCACTGCCGTCTGAGGCAGAGCAATCCACATATCCTCCACTCTCTGGGTGAAAACAGTTTTTCCGCTTCTCTGTTCTAAATGGCCACCCCTTATTCTTAAACCGTGGCCTCTAGTTCTGGACTCACCCATCAGCGGAAACATGCTTTCTGACTCCAGTGTGTCCAATCTCTTAATAATCTGATATGTTTCAATCAGATCCCCTGTCATCCTTCTAAATTCCAGTGTATACAAGTCCGGTCGCTCCAATCTTTCAACATATGACAGTTGAACATATGACAACATATGACAACATTTTTCCCTGCTAGATTATGTATTGAAATGCTGCTGCTAAGTTAACAAATTTCATGTCACATGCCGGTGATAATCAGTTTGATTCTGATTCTGTTTTACTACCCCAATCCATGTTTGATCTGTGGCCAAATGGTGAACCATTTTTTTAATATACCACTTTTTTAATATACCACTTTTTTTGCACGGTCTTTTAAAATATATTCAACATACGTAATTGGTTTACTTGATGATGATGATGATGATGATAATGATGATGATGATGATGATTATTATTATTATTATTTTCATTATTATTTTTCCCTGCTAGATTATGTATTGCATTGAACTGCTGTTGCTAAGTAAACAAATTTCACGTCACATGCCAGTGATAATAAATCTGATTCTGATTCTGTTTTCCAATCCATGTCTGGTCTGCGACCAAAAGAAGAGCATGAGTTTCTCAATATTTCCCTCTTGAGATGATCTGCTACCTGAATTTAAATTTCCTGTATCTCTTATGGGAGATCCGGTATAACCAATGACCAACTGTCTCTGTCTCCGGTAGGCAGTTTGATTGTGATCAACACTGTGAATAAAGTTGGAACTAAACAGAGATTACATTCTGGAAACGGTTCCTTCGGCCCAACTAATTCATGCTGTTCCAAATGTCTATGAACTTGCCCGATTTCCCAGCAGCTTTTCCCAAATTTCCCTTGCAGACTTCTTCTATACTTTTTCCTGCCCACACCTCAACTTTGTAATTTTGTTTGTGTTTTCGGCCTCCTCTGGCTGCACGTCGTTTATACCCATATTCCGCCATGTGAAAAAAATACCTCTTTGGTCCCTTTTCAATTTCTGCCCAAAAGTCTCAGACTCTCCTACACTGGGAAAAGCACTATGACCAATTACCCTATCTACAGCCCTGATTATTTTAAGTATGTGTGTAAGGTTAAGCTTTATGCTCCAATGAGTCAGGGCAAACTGACCCACCTGAACCTTATACGGTAACACAAAAACAAAACAGTGCCATCCAGTAACGTACTTGTCAATCTCCTCGACACCTTTTCTAGCTGAATCGCATCCATACTGTCGATTAGCAACTGCAAATGCACGCAAAACTCTCTGAGTGAGACTTTAAATTTAGATACTAGAACTGCATGCCAATGACTTATATAGTTGTTACATGACGATAATGATCCAGGAGATGGGATGGGACTCAGTGGAACAGGTATCATAGACTTCAAGGTTATGGTCAGTCTGTAACCCAGGGGACTGGGCATTTTTTGTTCAATGCACTGGTTAGTCTGAGACCCAGGAGGCAAGACAGTGTGTGACAAATCAATTGGAGAACGTGTGGTCTGGAAGATCGGACCATGAGTAATCCAGTGGCTTGTCTGTGAGTGACACAGTTGACTGGACAGTATGTGATCCGGAGAGATTTATTTTTGTGTAAGATAACCCCAGCGATAATTCCCGGTATCAGGGATGCCGGACTATTAATAATCGCTGCTTATCAGTGTGTTCAGCTAATGTGTAGTCGGTGATCAGTATTATTATGTCGATCCATTTCTTTTTCTGAGAGTGGGTGTGTCCAGACACCGGCTTATCGGGATGGTCACCTAGCAGGAAGTGTGTTTCAAAATCATTCACCAGCATAGTCTCACTTCCAATCTGGTCCCCCAGAGTCTCGGCTACATTGCAGGCACCCATTCTGAATCCTTGTTCAGCTCCAGTATAAATCACTCTAAACCAGTTATTCATCGTTTACTTCAGGTGGAAAATTAAATCGGATACGGAAGGTACTCAATAGGTTCTTACCATGCAGCCCATCGAGGGCAGATGATCGTGACACGGGATGCAAGGGACCAATGCTGGGTCGAATTGAGAGCAATGTCCCTCTAGAATATGGTGTGGCCTCAGCGGAAGAGGAGCAAATTCAGCCCAGAGACAGTGACGTCAGAGACACTGGGCAGGACCCTGGAACTGGCACAAGTCAGGCGACTGCCTGTCAGCACGGAAGCTCATTAAACACGGAATTGTCAAGTGCCCAACAGGGAGTGGGTGAGTGAAATATAAGCATGATAGTGTCACAGAATGTGACAGGGGGAAGGGAAAATGCGTTGCCTTTTTGAAGGCTTGTTCAAAGAAAAGGGAGAATGTGTGCGTTAGGGTCAAGTGGTTTAGTTAGGCACGCGTTAACCCACTGCAGGAAATGTACTACATGCTCTGAGGATTTCCTAGATGTGTATTGGAGGAAATGCAGCTGTCCAGATAAGAGAGTATTTCCGGGATATGAATTAAGGGAAACGTATTCGCCAAATGGAGAGAGCATCTCTTGTACGCGAGCATCATTGACAGCCTCAACAGCCATCCTCAATTGAAACAACTGAACTGGGTGGGATGGGGGTGTGTCTGTTTTTCGCTAAATTGGTCCTTCCGGTAAGGCAAAGCCCAAAACATTGTTGGGTAGGTTTTAAGGTCTGTGACACGGACGTGAAAGGAAAACGAACCCAAGTGCAGGACTCCGACGCAGAGGTAGGATTAAGAGGCAGAATCTCCGTAACGAGTGTAGAATCGGGACCAGGCTGTGTCAGGACCTGGGAGACTTGGTTTACGGAGAGATATGGGGTTGAAGACGTGGAGCAAGTTTCCTCTCTCTCTGAGAGTCGACTAACAATCTGGCAAGAGCTAAGCGGAGCTGTCGGTGTCTTATCCTCCAGTGGCT
Source organism: Hypanus sabinus (assembly GCF_030144855.1). Lineage (NCBI taxonomy): Eukaryota > Metazoa > Chordata > Chondrichthyes > Myliobatiformes > Dasyatidae > Hypanus > Hypanus sabinus. The sequence continues at coordinate 219,822 of NW_026781550.1, read as the reverse complement.
TATGGACAGCAGGTGCTGGTGATTGACAGAAATAGGGAAAGATTGGGAATCAAGTCTGGAGATTAAGGAACAATTAAGGACGACAGGGAAAAGGTGGTGTATGCCAGCCAGAACCATGACAAAGTCAGTGTTTGAAATTAGTCCAAAATCCGTGCTTGGTGCTGAACACGGGTCAATATTGAGTTTCGAGACATGATTGGTTTACTGAGAGGTGTGAGAGCCGTGGAGATGAGGAATATCGGAGTTCATGTGTACATTATCTTATTATATTCACAGAGCTCGAGTTTACAATTTCTGACCTCCTGGCACAGGGGGGTGAATATCAACTCTACCAACTGACAAAGTTCTACTGGCACAGACTCCAACACGCAATTGAAGAAAAAGTTGAAAGACTTGGTTGGATGTTGACAAAGGAGGGACATTTCAGTAGAGAAGAAAATGAGGTGAGCGTATTTTGTGTATTGTCCCCTACTGCTGGTACCGGAGGGAGTGATCAGTATTAATCTCCTGCACGTCCAGGAGTTCGAAATGGCAGTCGAGACTTTGTTCTCTAGTTGTCTCCAGCAGTTCTGTTTTTAACTGTTAACGTGGGGAATACTGGGATCTGCAGGTTCAGCGTCACATATCCCTTCACACCTACTGCATTTGTCAGTGTGATGTAAGTGCAGTGGTTCCATATCTGGACTGCTGATCATGCAGTCAGTCTAAATGTAATATAACATAGAAAACATAGAATACCTACAACACAATACAGGCCCTTCGGCTCACAATGTTGTGCCGAACATGCCCCTACCTTACAAATGACTAGGCTTACGTTTCGCCCTCTATTTTACTAAGCTCCAAGTACCTATCTAAAAGTCTCTTAAAATACCCTATAGAATCCGCCTCCACCATCGTTGCTGGCAGCCCATTCCACGCAGTCACCACTCTCTGAGTAAAAAATCGACGCCGACATCTCCTCTGTACCTACTCCCTAGCACCTTGAAGTTTTGTCCTCTTGTCCTTTTAAGCACTGGGAAAAAGCCTCTGACAATCCACATGATAAATGCCTCTCATCATCTTGTACACCTCCATCAGGTCATCTCTCATGCTCCTTCGCTCCAAGAAGAAACGGCCGATTTCACTAAACCTATTCTCAGAGGGCATGCCCCCCAATCCAGGCAAAATCCTTGTAAATCTCCTCTGCACACTTTCTATGGCTTCCACATACTTCCTGTAGTTAGGCAACCAGTAGTGAGCACGGTACTCCAAGTGGGGTCTGATCGGGGTCCTATATCGCTACAACATTACCCCTCAGCTCCTAAATACAAAACCACGATTGATGAAGACCAATACGCCCTACGCCTTCTTTACCACAGTGTAAATATGCGCAGCTGCTTTGAACGTCCTATGGACTCGGACCCCAAGGTCCCTCAGAACCTCCACACTGCCTAGAGTCTTACCATTAATACTATATTCTGCCATCATATTTGTCCTACCAAAATGAACCACTTCACACCTATCTGGGTTGAACTCCATCTGCCACTTCTCAGCCCAGTTTTGCATCCTACCAATGCTCCGCTGTAAACTCTGATAGCCCTCCACACTATCCGCAACACTTCCAGCCTTTGTGTCATCAGCAAACGTACTAACCCATCCCTCCACTTCCTCATCCAGGTCATTTATTAAACTCACGATGAGTAAGGGTCCCAGAACAGATTCCTGAGGCAGTGCACTGGCGACCGACAGACAAGAGGCACTCCACATTGCTCTGTGTCCACAGAGCAATGACCCTTGGATCCCTCCTTACTTTCTCAATAAGCCTGGCATGGGGTACCACATCAAATGCCTCGCTGAAATCCATATACACTACTTCTGCTGCTCTTCCTTCATCAACGTATTTAGTCACATCCTCAAAAAATTCAATCAGGCTCGTAAGGCACGACATGACCTTGACAAAGCCATACTTACTATTGCTAATCATAATATATCTCTCCAAATGTAAATAAATCTGCCTCTCAGGATCTTCTTCATCAGCTTATCAACCACTGACGTAAACCTCACTGGTTTATAATTTCCTGGGCTGTCTCTTCTCGTTTTCTTGAATAAAGGAACTACATCCGCAACCCGCCAATCCCCAGGAGCCTCTCCCGTTCCCACTTATTTTTCTCCCGTGGACCCGGTGTGACTACCTATCTATAACTCCTTTTTCTCACCTCCTCGTCGAGCTGCATCTCCAGTTCCATAACTCGGGCCCTGACGAGTTGCAGCTCGACACATCGGGTGCAGATATGGCCGTCCGGGAGTCTCGGAGACACCAGGACCTCCCGCATTTGACATCGAGCACAGAGAACACGCCTCACACACATATTACTTTCTTTCCCGCAATTAGCACAAGTTGACCTATCTCGGCGCTGTACAGCCTAAGCCCGTTCTAGACGAAGCCTTACCACTCTACTAACACCCACTCCACTGCCCGCTCTGAACGCTGCCCGCTGGGTATGGCGGTCTTCGTTTTAATCCTTTCGTGGTCTACTTTGATGAGCTCTGGGAATGAACTTAATTCACTTCACAGCTTTGTGATTTAGTACTTACAAACTTTTCTCGCTCTACTGGCCGACGTTACGTGCCTGTGCAGTCTTGCCTCTCTTTTACTCCGAGTCGTAAAACTGCCTCGCTCCGAAATCCTTAGCCGTTCACCCGCAGCTTCTCGCTCCGAATTGATGGACAAGTAAATTAATCAGGTAGCATCTACTGCAGGGTATCGGTAAATCCTTATTCTTACACAATAGTTATTTAGAATTTCCTTCAGTTACGTTCCCAGGTTAATGACTGAACCCAAGGAAGATGAGGCAGTAGCCGGTGACTGCATCAGATCAGAAGCTACCGCGACCATGAACAGATATTTTCCTTCACATTTTCCATGTCTGTCTCTCTGCTGCAGAGTTAATTCATTGTATTCCTTTTACAGAATGTCACTGAAATGACAGAGAAGGGAAACCGGACAGAGGGGTCCAGACTTTTCCTCAGTTTGGTGATGGACAAAGGCTCCCAGGCCCGGAGGTCGATGTGGGAATCCTTTGTGACGTGGAGGACTGAGCTACCGAAATTGGACAGAATACTGAGGGAAATACAGGAGTTCGGTATGTTAAAAACACTCACTGAACACAAAGGCACATTGAAATAAACAGTTAATTATTTTAGCAACGCACACGAAATGCTGGTGGAACGCAGCAGGCCAGGCAACATCTGTAGGAAGAAGTACAGTCGACGTTTCGGGTCGAAACCCTTCGCCAGGACTAACTGAGAGAAGAGATACGAAGAGATTTGAAAGTGGGAGTGGGAGGGGTAGATCCGAAATGTTAGGAAAGACAGGAGGGGGAAGGATGAAGCCAAGAGCTGAAAAGTTGGTTGGCAAAACGGATACACAACTGGAGAAGGGAAAGGATCATAGGACGGGAGTCCAAAGGTTGAAATAAAGGGGGAGGGGAGCACTAGAGGGAGATAGAGAAAAGGCAAGGAGTGATTGTGAGAGGGGCAGAGAGAGATAAAGACAGAGTATAAGGTGTTGTTCCTCCAACCTGAGTGTGGCTTAATCTTGACAGTAGAGGAGGACATGGATAGACATATCAGAATGGGAATGGGACGTGGAATTAAAATGTGTGGCCACTGGGAAATCCTACATCCTCAGGCGGACAGACTGTAGGAGTTCAGCGAAACGGTCTCCCAGTCTGTGTAGGGTCTCACCAATATAAAGAAAGCCACACCGGGAACACGGGAAGCAGTATATCACACCAGCCGACTCACAGGTGAAGTGTCGACTCACCTGGAAGGATTTTCTGGGGCCCTGAATGGTGGAGAGGGAGGAAGTGTAAGGGCAGGTGTAGCACTTGTTCCGCTTACAAGAATAAGTTCCAGGAGTGAGATCCAGGAAGGGATGGGGGGAGGGCGATTGCGGGCGAATGGACAAATGGACAAGGGAGTCGCGTAGAGGGCAATCCCTGCAGAAAGCAGAAAGTGGGGGGGGGGAGGGAAAGATGTGCTTTGTAGTGGGATCCCGTTGGATGTGGCGAAAGTTACGGAAAATTATATGTTGGATCCGGATGCCGGTGGGTTGGTACGTGAGGACAATGGAAACCCTATCCGGAGTGTGGTGGCGGGAGGATGGGGTGAGAACAGATGTGCGGGAAATGGGAGCGATGCGTTTGAGAGCAGTGTTGATGGTGGAGGAAGGGAAGCCCTTTTCTTTAAAAAAAGGAAGACATCTCCTTCATCCTGGAATGGAAAAAACCTCATCCTGAGAGCAGATGCGGAGGAGACGGAGGAATTGTGAGAAGGGGATGGCTTTTTTGAAGAGATCGGGTGGGAAAAGCATTCGTCCAGGTACCTGTGAGAGTCCAGAGATGGAGACATAAAGGCCATGAAAGGGGAGGGAGGTGTTGGAAATGGACCGGTAATTTGAGGGCGGTGTGAAAGTTGGAGGCAAAATTAATGAAGTCAACGAACTCAGCATGCGTGCAGGAGGCAGAGCCAATGCAGTCTTCGATGTAGCGAAGGAAAAGTGGGGGACGCATACCAGTATAGGCTTGGAACATGGACTGTTCCACAAAGCGAACAAACAGGCAGGCATAGCTGGGACCCTTGTAGCTGTCTATGGCTGCACCTGTAGTTTGCAAAAAGTGGGAGGAGGCAAAGGAGAAATTAATAAGAGTAAGGATTAATTCCGCCAGACGGAGGACAGTGGTGTTAGAAGGTAACTGGTTAGGTCTGGAATCCAAAAAGAAGCGGAGAGCTTTGAGACCTTATTTTATTTTAGACCTTAATTATTTTAGGTCTGTTTTCATGGATTTTTTAAAAATTTAAACAGGTCCTGATCGACAGGTGTACATGAACATTGCCCCGGTGTTATCAGAGTTACCCACTGAACTGATAGGTGAGTGATGAAATGCCACAACTCAAATAGCAGACTGTGACACGACAGAACCGCTGTATCAAAATTCACCATTAATCATTCTCTGATCTCTCGAATTCAAGTAACAATTCATAGAATCTCTCGTTGCGGCCTGTCTATTATAAAATGTATTTTTCTATTAATCCAGTTGGTTCTGCAGACGGCTTCAGTCTAGGTTCAAATGCTCTGGGAATGCCCAAACACTCCTGGCAGGCTCCTGATACACTGTATCATCCAGTCCAGGCGACATTTCTATTTTCAGACCTTTCAGATACCGAAGCACCTTCTCCTTTGCAATAGCACTGAAGACTGAATTCTCTCCGGTCATATTCTTTATATTTTGTAATTTTCTAGTGACTCTCTGCGTGAAAAAAATCTTTCCCCTGACATCTCCTCTGTATCTACCTCCAAGCACCTTATAATTATGCCCTTTCGTGCTGGCCTTTTCATCCTTGGGGAAAAAATGTCTATGACTATCCACACAATCATTAGCTTGTACACCTCTATGAAGTTACCTCTGATCCTCCGTCGCTCCAAGGAGAAAAGGACGAGTTCACTCAACCTATTCTCATAAGGCATGCTCCCTAATCCAGGAAACATCCTTGTAATTCTCTTCTGCACCATATCTATGGTTTCCACGTCCTTATCTTAGTGAGGTGAACAGAACTGAGTACAGTACACCAAGATGGGTCTGACCAGGGTCCTATATAGCTACAACATTACCTCCCGGACATTAAACCCAAACCCACAATTGATGGGGGCCAATGATGAGGACCACAGTGTGAACCTGCGTAACACCTTTGGGTGTCCTATGGACTCGGACCACAAGATCCTCTAATCCTTCACACTCCGAAGAATCTTACCATTAACCCTTTATCCTGCCATCATATTTGACCTACCAAAATGAGCACTCTTACACTTATCTGGATTGAACTCCATCTGCCACTTCGCACCCCATTTATGCATCGATCAATGTCGCGTTGTAAACTCTAACAGCACTCCACACTATCCAAAACACCCACAACCTTTGTGTCATCAGCAAATTTACTAACCCATCCCTCCACTTACTCATCCGAGAAATTTATAAACATCACGAAGAGTAGGGCTCCCAGAACTGATCCCTGAGGCACACCAATTGTCACCGGCTTCCATGCAGAATATGTTCCGCCTTCTACCACTCTTTTTCTTCTGTGAGCTAGCCAGTTCCGCATCCACAAAGCATTGTCCCCTTGGATCCCGTGTCTCCTTACTTTCCTGGTAAGCCTTGGATGGGGTACCTTCTGAAATACCTTGCGAAAATCCATATACACTGCATCTGCGGCTCTACCATCATTAATGTGCTTAGTCACATCCTCAAAATACTAATTCAGACTCGTAACGCACGACCTGCCTTATACAAAGCCATGCTGACTATTCCTAATCATATTAAGCCTCTCCAAATGTTCATAAATCCTTCCTCTCAGGATCTTCTCCATCAACATACCAACCACTGAAGTAAGACGCACTGGCCTATAAGTTCAGGAGCTATGTCTGTTCCCTTTCTTGAATAAGGGAACAGCATCCACAACCCTCCCGTCCTTCCGAAACTCGCACGTCGTCATTGATGATGCAAGAATCCTTACCTGAGGCTCAGCAATCTCCTCCCTCGCTTCCCATAGTAGACTGGGTTACATCCCGTCCGGTCCCGATTGACTTATCCAACTTGATGCTTTGCAAAAGCTCCAGTACATCCCCTTTCTGAATACAGTGAAAACCCGTTATAAATGATTGTTTAGGTCGATAAAATGTCATCGGGGTCGCGCTAAATCAGCGTTGTTCTTACTGTAGAAATTAAAACACAAAATAAATTTAGTAAAAGTTTTTAATGCACAAAACAGCAAAGAAAAACATTGAAGAATATTAGTAATAATCATTTACAGTTTATTTCTTTAATAAGTGATCAAGTGTTCCTTGCTTGCACGTAGCTTGTCGCTGGCTGCGAATTTCTCCTGACACTAACTCTTGTGAGATCCTGTGACGGCGTTTAACCCGGTCTAGTCATCTATTGCTAGCTTTGAATTGTGAAGTTCCTCCGTTGATCTGCTTGTCAAATCTGGACTTGAGATTTCAGAATAGGACCAGAATTTAGAAGACCTTCTGAGCGGGCCTGAACGAATCACTCGTACAAGGAGTCAGCGAGGCTGAAATCTGCGGCAGTCTTCAGGCGTTTGGCTTTTATTCTTGTTTCTTCTTCAACTTTGCAAAGCGACGCGCGTAACTTTTCTTTGTGAAATTTCCAACCACGAAGGGTTGATTCCGGTTACCCGAGGTGCAACTTGAGTTTGACTTTTAGTCTTGATTGCGTCAAGTGCGTGAAGCTTATCTTTCACAGAAAATGATCTTCTTGTTCTGGCAGTTTGTTCCATTTTGAGCAAAAATAGGTCCAATGACTCACACAAAATGCTGTTGGAAAGCAGCAGGCGAGGCAGCATCTGGTCGGGACACTTCGTCAGGACTAACCGAGAAAAGGGACAGCAAGAGATCTGAAAGTGGGAGGGGTAGGGGAGACCCGAAACGATAGGAGAAGACAGGAGGTGGAGGGGTGAAGCCAAGAGCTTGGAAGTTGACTGGCAAAAGGGATACAAGGCTGGACAAGAGGGAGTATGGATTGACATGGGTGGAAATAGAGTCAGATGATACATCGCGTTGTATCCGAATTCGCGTTGTCGAGGCACGTAAAATCGTAGTTTCACTGTATTTATATTCTCAAACTTTTCAGTGCCCTGGAAGTTATCCCAACAATCGTCAAGATCCTTTTACGTAGTGAATACTGAAGCACAGTATTCATTAAATACCTCCGCTATTTCCTCCGGTTCCGGACGTACTTTTCCATTCACACTTGATTGGTCCTATTCTCTCACGTCTTATCCTCTTGCTCTTCACATATTTTTTGAATGCCTTGGGATTTTTCTTAATCCTTTCCGCCAGGGCATTCTCATGGTCCCTTCTGGCTCTCCTAATTTCATTCTTAAGCTCTTTCCTGCAAGCCTTATAATCTTCTAGATTCACATTATTACCTGTTTTTGAACCTTTCGTAAGGTCTTCTTTTATTGAACAGATTTACAACAGCCTTTGTACACCACGGATCTTGTACCCTATCATCCTTTTCATTTCTCATTGGAACGTACTGTATCTACTCAGAAACCCCACGCAAATATCCCCTGAACATTTGCCCCATTTCTTCCGTACGTTTCCCTGAGAACATCCCTTTCCAATTTATGTTTCCAAGTTCCTGCCTGAAAGCCCCGTACCCCGTTTCCTCTTATCCTGATTAAACGTTTCCCTAACTTGTCCATTCCTATCCCTCTCCAAAGCTATGGTGAAGAAGATAGAATTGTGATCACTGAGAAACCTGTCACCTGACTAGGTTCATTTCCCAATACCAGATCAAATACAGCCTCTTCTCCTGTAGGCTTAGCTGCATATCGTGTCAAGAAACCTTCCGGAACACACCTAACAAACTCTACCCCATCTAAATCTCTCACTCTCGGGAGATGGTAATCAGTATTTGGGAAATTAAAATCTCCTACCACAACAACCCTGTTGTACTATTGGGTGGTCTACAAGTGCACCCAGTAGAATTATTGACCCCTTCGTATTCTTAACTTCCACCCACAGAGACTCCGTAGACAACCCCTCCATGTCATCTTCCTTTTCTGCAGCCGTGACAACAGCGCCACGCCACCGCCTCTTTTGCCTCCCTCCCTATCCTTATTGAAACATCTAAAATCTGGCACTTGAAGTAGCCATTCAAGTATCTGTAATGGCCACCACATAGCTCCAAGTGCTGATCCACGCTGTAAGTTTGTCCGCTTTATTCATGATACTCCTCCCATTAAAAGAGACACATCTTAAACCATCAGACTGAGCGCGTCCATTCTCTATCATCTGCCTATCCTCCCGTTCACAGTGTCTCCCAAGCTTTCTCTGTTTGTGAACCAAGCTCCCTTTCCTCCGTATATTCTGTTCTGTTCCCACCAACAACCCCCCCCCCCGCCTCACCCCGCAACGTTCACAAAAATATTGCTTAAACTACAACTGAAGAAAGACACCACACTTTACCTTAAGTACAAGCCGGCTCCACTTTTAGAGTTGGACTCCTCCAAATTCAACTGTGACTAATCCACTGTTACAGATAGGACAATACATAACAACTCTATGGCTATAATATTACAGAATCAACAAGCAAAAACAACGTCTTAAAATAGATATAGCCATTCTAAGTACACATAATTCTTAGATATCAATTAATGGAAAACATCAGAAATATGCTGAATAAAAGGGGAATTGAAAGACCGTGGAACACGAACAAGATGTTCATTGTCCCGATAGTAATATCGACAACTTGTCGCATCACAAAAGCAATACGCATTAGGATTTAACAATTAGTTCCACACATGTATATCTTCCTTAAGCCACAATAGTATAGACCACGAAGCCCGCACCTCAGGATTTAACAGTTTGGACTGCGAAACATAGAAATAATAAGTTATTTATAAAGCACCTCATTTTGACGATGTAGTTCAATTTGCATTTCAATGTTATACAGTGCAGTGCAAATTCGACAATAAAAGACAACATAATGGCAGTGTTAAGAAAAGTTCAATGAAAAAAATAGTTTAGCGTTGGTGTTCAAAAGAAACAACCAGAGTCTGCAGCCACTTACACATTACTTACGAAAGTCTTAGTCTCCATAGTTATGTACATGCGTCTAAGACTTTTGCACAGTACTGTAGTTCTAAGTGCTGTACTTTATAGTTTAGGACCTAGTTAAAAAAACCCTAACCTGACAATAATGCTTTGTACCTTGTAGTCTGCTAGCACTATATGAACTTATCTATTTGGATCGCATGCAGGAAAGTTTTCCATTGTACCTCGGTACATGTAAAAATAATCGACCAATTTACCGATTTATCATTGTCAATAGTTCAGAGCCTCTTGGTAACCTGAGACTTCATACTGGGGTTGGGAGTGGGGATACGTAGGCGGAAGCATTCTATCCGACAGCAGATGGACAAAGGCTAGTTATTGGTACTTAAAACTAGTCGCTTCGGTCAGCCATGATTGGCCGCTCATCCAGAAGAAGGTAAACTCTGATCTCCGCTGCCTTGCAACTTTACCCTCACGGGGAAGACTTTGGGAATTAACCCAGTGGAAGAATCTGGAGCTGGAGCCCCTAAGGCAGCCTTAGGTTGTTTTCAGCTCAGACTGGCAACGACTGTGGTGCTTCTGGTGCCGAATTGTATTGGGCTCTGCTGTCCCTTTGGGTTCATCAGATGCATGGAGAGAGAGAACTTGCTACAGAGGCAACAGTTTGCTCTCCATATCATAGTGTCCTGGCTTGCGTATGTAATCAGCGGACGCAATATCGTAGAGACAGAAATATGGGAAGAGGGGGTGGGGTGGCCCTGTTGGTGAGGAATGAGATTCAGTCCTTAGCAAGAGGTGACTTGGGAACAGGGGAAGTAGAGTCTGTGTGGATTGAGCTGAAGAACAGTAAGGGTAAAAAGACCCTAATGAGTGCTGTGTACAGGCCCCCAAACAGTAGCGTGGATATTGGGTACAAGTTGATTAAGGAGTTAACATTGGCATGTGCTAAAGTTAATGCAGTCGTTATGGGAGATTTCAACTTGCAGGTGAAATGGGAGAATCAGGTAGGTGCTGGACCCCAGGATAGGGATTTTGTGGAGTGTCTAAGGGATGTATTCTTGGAACAGCTTGTGCTTGAGCCAACCAGGACTATTTTGGACTTGGTGATGTGTAATGAACAGGAATTGATAAGTGATCTTGAAGTAAAGGAGCCATTAGAAAGTAGTGATCATAACATGATAAGTTTTTATCTACAATTTGACAGGGATAAGGGCAGATCAGAGGTGTCAGTGTTGCAATTAAATAAAGGAGACTACGGAGCCATGAGGGAAGAGCTGGCCAAAGTTAAATGGACGGATGTCCTGGCAGGAAAGACAAGTGGATCAGCAGTGGCAGATATTCTTGGGGATAATACAAAAGATGCAAAAGCAGTTCATTCCAATGAGAAGGAAGGATTCAAAAAGGGGGAAGGGGCCACAGTGGTTGACAAAGGAAGTCAGAGATTGTATAGCATTAAAGAAAAAGAAGTATGACAGGGCTAAGATGAGTGGGAATACAGATGATTGGGAAAGTTTTAAGGAACAGCAGATCTTAACTAAAAAAGCAATACGGAGAGGTATGAGCTCAGTCTAGCCAGGAATATAAAAGGGGATAGCAAAAGCTTTTTTAGCTATGTGAAGAGAAAGAAGATAGTTAAGAACAATGTTGGCCCCTTGAAGAATGAATTGGGAGAAATTGTTATGGGAAACAGGGAAATGGCAACAGAATTTAATGCGTACTTTAGATCTGTCTTCACCAGGGAGGACACAAGCAATCTCCCAGATGTATGGTTGGGCCAGTGACATAAGATATCAGAGGAATTGAGACAGATTGACATTAGGAAAGAAACTGTCATGAGTAGACTGGTAGGACTGAAGGTTAATAAGTCCCCGGGTCCAGATGGTCTGCATCCGAGGGTTCTAAAAGAGGTGGCTCAGGAAATTGCGGATGCATTGGTAATCATTTTCCAATGTTCCTTAGATTCAGGATCAGTTCCTGAAGATTGGAGAGGGGCTAATGTTATCCCACTTTTCAAGAATGGAGGGAAGGAGAAAACGGAGAACTATCGCCCTGTTAGCCTAACGTCAGTCGTGGGGAAGATGTTTGAGTCCATTTTTAAGGACGAAATAGTGGCACATGATGGCAGAAATAGGATTAGGCCGAGCCAGCATGGATTTACCAAGGGCAAATCATGCTTGACTAATCTGTTGGAGTTTTATGAGGGTGTAACAAGGATGTTAGACGATGGTAAGCCAGTGAATGTAGTGTACCTAGATTTTCAGAAGGCATTCGATAAGGTGCCACATAGGAGATTGGTGAGTAAAATCAGAGCTTATGGCATTGGGGCAGGGTTTCAACATGGATAGGAAACTGGTTGGCAGATAGAAAGCAAAGGGTAGCAGTGAATGGGTGTTTCTCGGACTGGATGGAGGTGACTAGTGGGGTACCACAGGGCTCTGTATTGGGACCACAGCTCTTTACGATTTATGTCAACGATTTCGATGAGGGCATTGAAAACTATATCAGCAGGTGTGCTGACAATACTAAACTGGGTGGCAGTGTGATATGCGAAGAGGACGTTAGGAGAATACAGGGAGACTTGGATAGGCTGGGTGAGTGGGCAGAAACTTGGCAGATGTCATTCAATGAGAATAAATGTGAAGTTATCCACTTTGGAAGCAGGAACAAGAGGGCAGAGTATTGTCTGAACGGTGTAGAGTTAGGTAAGGGAGAAATGCGAACAGACCTAGGAGTCCTAGTTCACCAGTCAATGAAGGTGAATGAGCAAGTGCAACAGGCAGTGAAGAGGGCAAATGGAATGTTGGCCTTTGTTACAAGGGGAATTGAGTACAAGAGCAAGGATGTCCTTTTGCCTTTGTACAGGGCCCTGGTGAGACCACACCTGGAATATTGTGTACAGTTTTGGTCTCCAGGTTTAAGGAAGGACATTCTGGCAATTGAGGAAGTGCAGCGTGGATTCACTAGGTTGGTTCCTGGGATGGCAGGGCTGTCTTACACAGAGAGTTTGGCGAGATTGGGCTTGTACACACTGGAATTCAGGAGATTGAGAGGGAATCTGATTGAAACGTTTAAGATAATTAAAGGGTTTCATAGGATTGAGGCAGGAAATATGTTCCAGATGCTGGGAGAGTCCAGTACCAGAGGGCCTGGATTGGGAATAAGAGGTCAGTTATTTAAAACAGTGTTGAGGAAGTGCTTCTTCTCCCAGAGAGTTGTGGAGGTGTGGAATGCACTGCCTCGGAAGACGGTGGAGGCCAATTCTCTGGATGCTTTCAAGAAGGAGCTAGATAGACATCTGATGGATAGGGGAATCAAGGGATATGGGGACAAGGCAGGGACTGGGTATTGATAGTGAATGAGCAGCCATGATCTCAGAACGGCGGTGCAGACTCGAGCGGCCGAATGGTCTACTTCTGCACCAATTGTCTATTGTCTATAATATCCATGGTCAACTCTGACAGACAGAAGACTCATAATACAGCGCCCCACATCCGCTCTGCCAGACTGATGAGTAACAGCTCCCTAGACTTTACCGCCTTCCCCCAGAAACACGATGTTCATCACTGAGACGCTTGTGATCTTTCAATTGACAGAGATACCGTCTTTCCACCGCTCCTCAGTCTTTGAAACTGAAAACAGCCCATTTTCGTTCTTGTCATTCCAATAGGTTATAGATACAAAACTTCACTGTTTTTCTATCCACGGATGCTGCCCGAATTCATGCATATTCCGCTCCTGTTTTCATACAAAAACTGTGGACCTGTGACTTCCCAGAGTGCAGATTTGCCAGAATGCAGAGTGCTCTGCTATTCATAGTTCCACACCAGAAGAATATTACCAGCTTCTGTTAATGATGCAAACAGTCCTTTAAATATAGTGAAATGTTCTAACGGGAGAACAGTCAGGCTTGCAATAGGATACCGGGGGAATGTTCACCTTCACAAGTAATAGGTACCAGAACATGAGGACTGGGAATGTTCTGGGATATTCATCGCTGTTAATTCAGGTGTCTGTGAACAACATTTTACTTTCTGTCCTGATATCCAAAGAGCCTTTAATTAATTCATGTAATTTCAAACAATAAATACTAAAATGCAGTTATAATGTTCTTTGTCATATGAGCCATTTAACATTTTGACAATGTTCTCATTTCCCGTGAAAGATGTTCAGCAGAAACACAAAGAGACTCTACGGGCACAAACTGAAAAATTGAGAGTAAACACGATCCTGATGACTGAGAAGGTGAAGGTTTTCCAGTTGGTTGATCGATACGCTGAGCTCACGGTCATTTCTACTGTTCGAGATCGGAGACTGGTGGAGCATGAGCTGTTGGCAAGAGGCAGAGACCACGAGCAGTGGAGAGAGAAACATCTCCGCAGAGAGCTGGAAAAAATCCGGACTGATCATCTATTTCAGAGCAGTTATTCACATGGCTTATGGGACAGAATTAAAAGATTCATCACACGGTCAACTTCGGGCTGTTCGGCAGCAGTGGCCGGAGTCCCGGGGATCGGGAAAACAACGATGGTACAAAAGATTGTTTATGACTGGGCCACGGGGAAAATATATCAGCAATTCCAGTTTGTGTTCAGTTTCAAATTCCGGGATTTAAACTCCATTAACTGTAGAATAAACCTAAGGGAACTGATTCTTGATCAGTATCCTTACTTTGGGAAATTCCTGAGAGAGGTCTGGAAGAACCCAGAGGGATTGCTCTTTATATTCGATGGTTTGGATGAATTCAAGCAAAGAATCGATTTTGCTGACAGTCGGAGAGATACAGAGCCCAGGCACCAGTGCCCAGATCCCGAGTGGTGGTGTGAAGTGTCTGACATTGTGTACAGTTTAATCCAGGGCAAGCTGCTCCCAGGGTGTTCAGTCCTGGTGACCACACGTCCCACTGCGTTACATTTATTAGAAAAGGCAGAGATCAGTATCTGTGCTGAAATCCTGGGATTTGTTGGTAAGGAACGGAAGGAATATTTCATTCGGCATTTTGAAGATGAGACGGTTGCAGCTGCTGTTTTCAAACACGTGAAGGAGAACGAGATCCTGTACACCATGAGCTACAACCCCTCCTACTGCTGGATCCTCGCTCTGGCATTAGGACCCTTCTTCACACAAAGAGACAGGGACCCACAGCGGGTTCCCAAGACCATCACCCAACTGTACTCCTACTACATTTACAACATCCTGAAAAACCACGGCCGTGAGATTGAGAACCCGCGTGATGTGTTACTCAGGGTTGGTCAGATGGCCTTCAGAGGAGTGTCCCAGAAGAAGATTGTGTTTACAGATGGTGATTTAATCAACTACAATCTGCAGCCTTCCCAGTTCCTGTCCGGGTTCCTGATGGAGCTTTTGGAGAGAGAGGATTCTGCCCAGTGTGTGGTGTACACATTCCCACACCTCACCATCCAAGAGTTTGTAGCTGCAGTCGCACAATTCCTGAATCCACATCCCGGGGATATCCTGAAATTCCTCACTGAAGCCCACAATACAATAGATGGGCGATTGGAGGTATTTCTCCGTTTTGTTGCTGGACTCTCCAGCCCAATGACAGCTCGGGGCCTGGAGGAGTTTCTGGGTCCATTTCCTCATCAAACAACCTGCCGGGTGATTGATTGGGTGAAAGAGGAGGTTAAACGCCAGATTGGAAACATGAGGAGTGAAGCCGGTAATAGGAGCCTCCTGAACACATTGCACTACCTGTTTGAGTCTCAGAATTGTAGACTGGCCCAGGCCGCACTGGGATCTGTGGAAACACTTTCATTCCGTGGAATGAGACTGACCCCGATTGATTGTGCGGTCCTGTCTCATGTCATCAAACTCTGTGAAACAATAAAACAGCTCAAACTGGAGTACTGCCTGATTCAGTGTGAAGGGATCCAGCGGCTGGGACCCGGGCTGCACAAATGCCAGGACCTGAGGTAATTTGTTTTTAACTCTCACTCTGAGCAGCGGAACTGTTCCGTTGTTTTGTTTCAATGTAAAGGAATTTTTGTAAAAGTCTAGTAACTCAGATTGTGAAGAATTGTGAAAAATGCCCAGGGGTGCGGTCGGTATTCCTCAAGGACGAGAGGGTTCGGTGATTCCTTGTGAAGGGATGTTGGAGACTTCATCAGATCGGGGAACAACGTCCAGTGGTTTAATGGTAGAAGATCACAGGAACGGCCGTGTTTCTCTCTGCCTTTGAAAAGTCCATTCATAATGTTCCTTCTCACTGTTACAGACACCCAGAACGACAGGCTGCAGCAGGCGGGTCAAAGCTTCACACCCCGTTCCCGTTGAGGGACAAGAGACCTTCAGCAGACTGTCTGAGTCAGAGGGAGACTCCTTCATCTGTGAGATTCCCTCTCCCTGCCCTTCGCTGTGGGTTGCTATTTCCATCAGTCCACCCGTGTAACTGTTCTCACAACAAAACACCCAGATCTCATGGGCGCATTTCTTTTCTCCAGATTGTGGGGCTTCAATTAGACCAACTCGTCCGTGCGATCTATATCTGTCTCCTTGTGTTGTGGATTCATGTTTTCCACATAATGGATCTCTCTACCTCATCCACCTTCCTCCTGATTGGATCTGTTCACCTTATTTTCCTACCTCCTGTGGAATCACTTTCTATCCTACTTCCTTCTGTGGGATCTCTATTCCCCCTCCCCCTATCTCCTGTGGTATCTCTCTTCCCCATCCACTTCCCATCTTTGAGGACCTCTTCCGCAATTTCCCATGGACATTTTCCAAAACACATCTCCTCCTTACCATGAAACTTTCTCCCACCCTTCAGCTATGGCCCTTGCTACCCTCTCAAGTCACTAGCACTTTTCTAACCATCGTGAAATGGGACAAAATTTGGGGACATTACAGTGTAACACTGATGGACTGAATTATTGACGTTCGTTGAACACCCCGGAGTTGGTCAGTGAGGGACATTGACAGTGATGGGAACTCCGATTGGTGATTTAATGAAGGGTTTAATGTTTCCTGTAATATCCGCGTGACAGAACTTCCTCAGACCCATAGTTCGAATCACTTTGTTCATCCAATTATCTGTTTGTGTTTAGACTTGGAGATAATAAACTGGGAGATTCAGGAGTGAAACTGGTGTCAGCAGCTCTGACGAACCCAGAGTGTAAAATACAGAAACTGTGGTAAGTACCAGACTGTGGGAGATTGTGCCGACAGTCACTGGGTGTCTGACACCAAACATTAATGTGATCAGTAAATGTATTATTGATAAACACTGGGATTTTGTATCTCCTCTCTCTACATCCTTCACCCTCACTCTCTCATATCTATATAGCCCGATGGGAGTTCGGGGAGCTGGGTTAAGCACAATAGGCAGCGATTCAAACAGAGAGAGGAGAAATGGGCTAAAAATTCTATATCTGAATGCACGGAAAAAAGGCGGATGAGCTTGAAGCCCAGGTGCGAATGGGTAACTATGATGTTGTTGGGATAAAGGATATATGGCTGCAGGGAGATCAGACCTTGGATATGAATGTACAAGGGTATATGTGCTAAGGTAGGGACAGAAATGTGGGAAGACGGGGTGGGGTAGACCTGTTGGTGAAGAATGAGATTCTGTCCTTTGCAAGGGGGGACATAGGGTCAGGAGAAGTAGAGTCTGTGGATAGAACTGAGGAACAGTAAGGGCAAAAGGACCCAAATGGGTGTTGTCTACAGGCCACCAAACTGTAGCATGGATATTGGGTGCAAGTTGAATAGGGAGTTAACATTGGCACGTGGCAAAGGTAATGTAGCAGTAGTTATGGGGGATTTCAACATGCAGGTGAACTGGGAGAATCAGGTTGGTGCTGGACCACAGGATAGGGAGTATGTAGAGTGCCTACGGGATGCATTCTTGGAACAGTTTGTACGAGAGCCGACTAAGGACAGGACTATTCTGGATTTAGTGTTATTTAATGAACAGGATTTGATAAGCGATCTTGAAGTAAAGGAGCCATTAGGAGGTAGTGATCACAATATGATAAGCTTTTATCTGCAGTTTGAGAAGGATAAGGGCCAATCGGAGGTCTCAGTGTTGCAGATGAACAGGGGAAACTATGGAGCCATGAGGGAGGAGCTGGCCAAAGTTGACTGGACGGATAGCCTAGCAGAAAAGGTACAAAATCAGTTCATCCCCCAGAGAAGGAAGGATTCAAAGGGGGGAAAGGAGCCACAGTGGTTGACAAAGGAAGTCAGAGATTGTAACCAGGATGATAGACAAATGAGATCAGTGGATGTAGTGTACCTTGATTTTCAGAAGGCATTTGATAAGGTCCCACATAGGAGATTGGTGGGTAAAATCAAAGCTCATGGCATTGGGGGGAAGACATTGCCATGGATAGAAAACTGATTGGCAGATAGAAAGCAAAGGCTAGCGGTGAATGGGTGTTTCTCGGAATGGCAGGTGGTGACTAGTGGGGTGCCACAGGGCTCGGTATTGGGACCACAGCTGTTTACAATTTATGTCAACGATTTAGATCAAGGCATTGAGAATAACATCAGCAAGTTTGCTGCTGATACTAAGCTGGATGGAAGTGTGACGTGATGAGGATGTTAGGAGAATTCAGGGTGACTTGGATAGGTTGGGTGAATGGGTAGATACTTGGCAGATGAAGAGGATTTGATAAGGGATATTGAAGTAAAGGAGCCATTAGGAGGTAGTGATCACAATATGATACGTTTTTATCTGCAATTTGAGAAGGTTAAGGGCAGCTCGGAGGTGTCAGTGTTGCAGTTGAACAGGGGAAACTATGGAGCCATGAGGGAGGAGCTGGCCAAAGTTGACTGGACGGATAGCCTAGCAGAAAAGACAGTGGAAGAGCAATGGCAGGTATTCTTGGGAATAATGCACAAGGTACAAAATCAGTTCATCCCCCAGAGAAGGAAGGATTCAAAGGGGGGAAAGGAGCCACAGTGGTTAACAAAGGAAGTCAGAGATTGCATAGCATAAAAAAAAAGAAGTATGACAGAGCTAAGGTGAGTGGTTTTTAAGGAATAACAGAAATTAACTAAAAGATAATACGGGGAGAAAAAATGAGGTACGAACGCAAGCCAGCCAGGAATATAAAGGAAGATAGCAAAAGCTTTTATCGGTATGTGAAGAGAAAAAAGATAGTTAAGAACAATGTTGGGCCTTTGAAGAATGAATTGGGTGAAATTGTTATGGGAAACAGAGAAATGGCAGAAGAATTTAATGAGTACTTTAGATCTGTTTTCACTAAGGAAGACACAAGCAATCTCCCAGATGTATGGATGGGCCAAGGACATAGGCTAACAGAGGAAATGAAGCAGATTGACATTGGGAAGGAAACGGTGATGAGAAGACTGATGGGACTGAAGGCTGACAAATCCCCAGGTCCAGATGGTCTGCATCCTAGGGTACTAAAGGAGGTGGCCCTGGAAATTGCGGATGCATTGGCAATCATCTCCCAATGTTCTTTAGATTCAGGATCAGTTCCTCAGGATTGGAGAATGGCTAATGTTATCCCACTTATTAAGAAAGGAGGGAGGGAGAAAAGAGAGAACTATCGACCTGTCAGCCTGACATTGGTGGTGGGGAAGATGCGAGAGTCCATTATTAAGAACGATATAGTGGCATATCTAGATAGTAGTGATAGGATTGGGCCGAGCCAGCATGGATTTACCAAGGGTAAATCATGCTTGACTAATCTTTTGGAGTTTTTCGAGGATGTAACCAGGAAGTTAGATGGGGGAGATCCAGTGGATGTAGTGTACCTCGATTTTCAGAAGGCATTTGATAAGGTCCCACATAGGAGATTGGTGGGTAAAATCAAAGCTCAGGGCATCGGGGGGAAGACATTGATATGGATAGAAAACTGGCAGATAGAAAGCAAAGGGTAGAGGTGAATGGGTGTTTCTCGGAATGGCAGGTGGTGACTAGTGGGGTGCCACAGGGCTCAGTATTGGGACCACAGCTGTTTATAATTTACGTCAACGATTTGGATGAAGGCATTGAAAATAACATGAGCAAATTTGCTGATAATACTAAGCTGGGTGGCAGTGCGACATGTGATGAGAATGTTAGGAGAATTCAGAGTGACTTGGATAGGCTGGATGAGTGGGTAGATACTTGGCAGATGATGTTTAGTGTGAATAAGTGTGAGGTTATCTACTTTGGGATTAAGAATAGGAAGGCAGATTATTATCTGAACTGTGTAGAGTTAGGTAAGGGAGAAATACAAAGAAATCTAGGAGTCCTTGTTCATCAGTCACTGAAGGTGAATGAGCAAGTGCAGCAGGCAGTGAAGAAGGCTAGTGGAATGTTGGCCTTTATTACAAAGGGAATTGAGTACAAGAGCAAGGAAATCCTCTTGCATTTGTACAGAGCCCTGGTCAAACCACACCTGGAATATTGTGTACAGTTTTGTTCTCCAGGTTTAAGGAAGGACATCCTGACTGTTGAGGAAGTGCAGCGTAGATTCACGAGATTAATTCCTGGGATGTCTGGACTGTCTTACGCAGAGAGGTTACAGAGACTGGGCTTTTACACGCTGGAATTAAGGAGATTGAGAGGGGATCTGATTGAAACATATAAGATTATTAAGGGATTGGATATGATAGAGGCAGGAAATATGTTCCAGATGCTGGGAGAGTCCTGTACTAAAGGGCATGGTTTGAGAATAAGGGGTAGGTAATTTCGGACAGAGTTATGGAAAAACCTCTTCTCCCAGAGAGTTGTGGGGGTCTGGAATGCACTGCCTCGGAAGGTAGTGGAGGACAATTCTCTGGATGCTTTCAAGAAGGAGCTCGATAGGTATCTTATGGATAGGGTAATCAAGGGATATGGGGACAAGGCAGGGACCGGGTATTGATGGTAGTTGATCAGCCATGATCTCAAAATGGCGGTGGAGGCTCGAAGGGCCGAATGGTCTACTTCTGCACCTATTGTCTATTGTCTATCTCCAGGCTGGACTATGTCGGTCTTACAGATTCTGGTGCCAAAGATCTCGCCTCCGCTCTCAGTACAAACCCATCACTGGCGGAGCTGAACCTGAGTGGTAATGAACTGGGAGATTCAGGAGTGAAACTGGTGTCTGCGGCTCTGAGGGACCCAGAGTGTGAAATGCAGGAACTGTGGTAAGTACCAGATTTGGGAAGATTGTGTTCACAGTCACTGGGTGTCTGACACTAAACATTAACGTGATGAGTAATTGTGGGACTCTTAAACAGTGGGGATTTGAACCGTCTCCTGTCTCACTGCGTCCTTTACGCTCACTCTCATTTCCAGTCTGAACAGTGTCGGTCTCACAGATTCTGGGGCCGAGGATCTCGCTTCCGATCTCAGTACAAACCCATCACTGACGGTGCTGAGCCTGGCATCAAACTCGCTCACAGACCGATCTATCCCCGCTCTCCGGCGCCTCATACTGACCCTCTCCTGTTTGGAGTGGATCCGGTGAGTGTTTATGTTAATGTTCAATGTGATTAAAATATCAGCGGATCTGCGGGTTTTCTGTTGATATTTGCCTGTAGCTGTTGTTGAAACATTAACCCCAGCCCCCTGATACGACACTATTGTGTAATCCATTTATTCCTCCATCTGTTTCAGCCTGGCTGGGAATCAATTCAGTGAGACCGGGAAGAAGGAATTGCGATCTCTGAAGGAACCCAGACCCGGACTGAAAGTGGATCTATGAATATCGGCATGTTTGAAAATCTCAGACCTCTGTGACGTCAGCGATGGATCCGCAGTGACGTAATTCCGTCTCACGTCCAGAGTCGCTGTTTCCGGCGTAGTCCGGGTTGAGAGCTCCGCCAGCTGTGACACCGAGAATTACACAGACAGGAAGACACCGTGGGTGGGGCTGTTCCCGGGATGGGATTATTCCAGGAGAGAATTTTTTTTTTCAGTTTGGGATGACGATGCATTCGGCAGTCCGGCCGATATAATGATGTTAAATTAACAGACTCCTCGGCAGTGACCCTGGATCTGCAAAGATCTCGGACACGGCCCTTAAATGTGACTTTATAATCATTGGTGAGAAATGGGACTGTTTCTTCAAACTGTCACTCGTTGTCGCCGATTGTGTGTAACCGTGAGTGAATCGCGAACAGTGTATTTATTCCTGCACGTCAGCAGCTCACATATTGTTTAAGTTACTATTGTCATGATTAAATCAGTAAACCGCTGCAATTTCCTGTCTTGGTATCTGACTTGAGTGTCATTAGAGGAGAAACAGTGACCTGGGGTTACTGCTGCCCCCCGCACACGATGGACTGCAATAATGGGTCTGAGCTGCTCACTCTGATACAGTGGTGTCTCAGCTTCCAGGCTGAGGGATGTCAGTCGAATAGTACCTTGTCCCCAGGTCCTCTTCACTCTCCCATCCCCATCCAGGCTGACCACCACTTCCTCGCACCCCAGATACGCGCACTATCCTGATCCCGACCTAAACCCCGAAGGATCACTAGGTACCCGAGTCACCCCAACCACAAACTGTTTCAGATGCTACCATACTGGAAGAGGTACTGCAGCATAAAAACCAGGACTAACAGGGTCCGGGCAACTTCCTCTACCAGGCTATCAGACTAATTTATTCGCGCTGATACAATTGTACTTCTGTGTTATTTTGTCTGTCCTCTTGTACATACTATTTACTACAAATGACTATAAGTTGCGCATTGCGTATTTAGACGGAGAGTTAAAGTAAGGATATTTACTCCTCGTGTGTGTGAGATATGTAAGTAAAAAGTCAGAGAAACATAGAACATAGAAACATTACATCACAGTACAGGCTCTTCGGCCCACAAAACTGTGCCGAACATGTCCTTACCTGAGAAATTACCTAGGGTTACCCATTCCCCTCTATTTTCCTGATCTCCATGTACCCGTCCAGGAGGGTCTTAAAAGACTCTATCATATCCGCCTCCACTACTGTCGCCGGCAGCCTATACCACGCACTTGCCACTCTCTGCGTAAAAAATTACTATCCCTGACATCTTCTCTACACCTACTTCCAAAAGCACTCAGCAGAGCAGAGCCTCTGCCTGCTTATGGATCCTCCGTCAAGACCACTCGTGAAATCAATAAAGACGTCCGCTCATTCTACTGGTCCTTTTTCTCACTACACCCGTCAAATGCAGAGGCGTGCAATGATGTCTGGAAATATTTGCCTAGGATCAATCCCGAGGACATAGTGCTGCAGGACGCTCCACTGACTCGGTAGGAGCTGTCTCCTTCCCTTCGGCAACTCCGGAGGGGTAAATCTCCTGGCTTAGATGGACTGAGTGTGGAGTTTTATCAAGCTTTCCGGGATGTCCTAGGGTTTGATTACAGCCTTGTCCTAGGGGAGAGCCTAGTCACAGGGAAAATTCCCCTCTCATTTCGGAGAACTGTCATGGACAAGAAGGGAGATCTCGAAATGGCGTCCGGCCTCCCTGTTGTACGTGCAATATAAGATCTTCGCCCGGGCAATGGCCAACCTTCTTGTCTCGGCATTGAGACAGGTGATCCATTCTGACCAATCTTACACGATCCTGGGCCGCACCATCCAGTACGGGTCCTGTTCCACCTAGAGGTTTTCTCGGAATCGTCCTCCGCTAGGATCAACTGGGTGAAATGTTCTTGGCTCTTATTGGTCAGTGGTAGGTGGACTTCCTGCCGGAGGAAATGAGAGCGTGTGAGTGGAGCACCAGCAGTTCCTCTATCTGTGAGTCAAACCTGAGTCCTTCTGGGGAGACCTGGCTGGCGAACGCGCAGATGAAAGTCATGGCCCGGCTGGGGCGTTGCTCAGCCCTTCTGAGGGTGCTTTCCTATCGAGGCAGGGTGGTGGTCAAAAACAAGCTGGTGGCTCCGTGTTGCGGTATCATTTGGTCACCTTGACCTTAACCGCCCCCTTTGTCACGAGATTGCAGAGGTTGTTAGTGAACTTTTTACTGGGCTAACAGGAAACACTGGCTCTCTGCAGCTGTCCTGCTCATGACAACGGCAGAGAGCGGGTAGTCGCTGGTATGTTGCCGTACGTGTTTGCGGCTTCTCTCGTCAGTATCTCTTAATCAATTTGCAAACTCAATCGTAAATGTCTTAGGTGGCGGAATAAAATGGCATGAACAGGGACATCTGCATATAGTTTAGTATGTATTAACTGGTGAGAGAGAGAGAGAGAGAGAGAGAGAGAGAGAGAGAGAGAGAGAGAGAGAGAGAGAGAGAGAGAGAGAGAGAGAGAGAGAGAGAGAGAGAGAGAGAGAGAGAGAGAGAGAGAGAAGTGAGTGTGTGAGCGAAAAATGGAGAAAGTCTGTATGTGTGTGTTTCCATTCACTGTATGAAGCGATAATGGTTTTTACTTTGAATTTAATTGGTTGGTGGGTGACCATTTTGGCTGTGCTGCCCCTATTTCCACCAGGGCACTGCGGAGGTAATCCCAGGTACACAGGTTTATATGTTAAAGTAGGAGGTGATGACATCTGTTTACAGAGTGCAATCTATCGAACATTAAATACCACACCAGTATTCACACCAGAGAGAGTGTTGGTAGATGTGTTCGTAACCCAGAGGGCAGTGAACGGCAGCCTTATCAGCCCATCATATTCTTACAGTTAATTCATCGCCACGGGATTTCAGCATCGAACTGCTCCTCAGGTGGATTCAACAGCGGTTTTGTCCGTCAAGATCCACGGCACATGTTGTATTCTACACACATATAGACACACACATACAGACACGTACACAGACACGTACACAGACACATACGCACATACAAACACACACACAGACACGTACACACACACAAACACACACAGACACGTAAAGACACACAAACACGCTTACACACACGCACGCACACACACAAACACAGAGACAGACACGTAAACACACACAAACACGCTTACACACACACACGCACGCACACACACACTACAGATGTGGAGAAGATCGCTTAAGAGATGGAGGGAACTGTGGAGAGCTCTGGACATCAAGGCATTGAAAATAAATATTCAGTGGAGGCTGATCAAAATGAGGTCAGCATTCATGTCGTCCAGGGTTGATGGAGAGTGTTTGTGTACACTGCCGCTTTGTTGTATATTTGATGGCACATAGCGGGGTAGGGTTGATGCCTGAGCGGCCAGTGTGGAGCAGTTGTATATAAAAAGTGAATGATGATATGTTAAATTCTGCAGGAGGAGCCCGAGAGAGGATTTCATGTGTCCCTGGATCCAGAACACACTGAGGGGAAACCGGATCTATCTGTAGATGAAGCAGCACGTGTGACAGTGAAAAGTGCCGAAGATGCCGGAAACAGCGATTCCGGATTGCTTGTGGAAAGACAACCAGAGAGAAAGTTTCAGTTTTTAAAATGGGAACAGTCGTGACCGCTGACAATACCACTGTGGAAAGTTGTAAATAGAGAAGCTCATTGTTCACTTACTGGTCTCATTAACATTTTGTTCGAATTACACAGAGGGATCTGAATAAGGTAATGCCAATAATACTGAAGTGTTCGGGTTACACGCGCACAGAATTTGCACCGGAGGCACTGCCGGTGATGTAATTAATTTGTTCAATAACAATGGGTAGAGTTTGGGACCTTGTCACTGGAGATCGATCCCCTGTATAAATCAGAGCCTGTTGCAGTGCGTCAGCCCAGAGTGTCTTGCCGAGCTGTGGAATTCACTGCGTCGCTCTGATGGGATATGCAGTAATCTGGCGGATAGAAGACATTTACTACCCTGGTATTTCAGCCGCTGGAATTCCCGGTAAGCCGCTGTCACACCTGCAAACGGCGGAAACTGAGAGTTAATTCCGATGTTCTGAAGTGTTTCTCTCGCGACTTGTTTCCACAGCCACTTGCCCAGTCCCCGCATTTCAGTGATGGGCGGAAGGCGCCGACAATATTAATCCCATTGCTTTCGTAGAAGGCAGCGTTCCATGTTGAAGCCGAGATGCTATCTGATTGAAATCCTCTCCGCTGCCTCGATGTCATGGAATAATTGTGAATCGAAATGTCCACACACGAAGACACCGGGCTTCACTGCGTCTGTGCATTTTATAGTTCTGTCCGCAGGAATTGAGTGTGAATTGCGTGACTGGGTGATGGAAATGTGAGCAGAGGGAACTGCAGAAGTGGATTTTATTTCATTCCTGTGTGCTTAGAGACAGTGATCCTCACTCTGTCCATCCCTCGCTGCGGCTGAGGAATCATTTAAGCAGCTGGCCTGTCGCCGGTTTGGAAATTCTCCCAGATTTAACCCATTTACAAAACTGGCGGTACGTTCCCGGTCACCCCGATAATGCACACTCCTAGTCGCTACAGATGTCCTTGGTCCGATGGCCGCACTGTCACGCCGATAATCAGACATCCAGCGGGTTCATAAGTTCTGAATCCGTTTTTTGTTTTACTTTTTGAAGCAGAGAAAATACAAACACAAGATCTAATCTGATTCGAACACACGAGCCGACTAGTCAGTAACTTCTCGGCTTCCTTTACTCCCACTTGCAGTGAACCTGGTGGCGATTATCATCCTGTGCCGAGGAAAATGTGGTCTCTCTAAATGTATCACTCTCTATCTGATGGGAATGGCAGCGACTGAGCCCCTGGTCCTTATCTTCGACCCACTGCTGAAGAGGAACGTTTACATATACTTTTGGTCATCCTTCGGACTCCCGTCTGCAGCGTCGTTGTTTCCCTGATTATAACAAGCACCGGTGACTCCTTCTGGCTGATAGTCGCGTTCACCTGTGACAGATTGCGGCCATTTGTTGCGAAAAGCTGAAAACAAAATACTGCATCAAAGGAACGGCGGCTGTGGTTATCGGGACAGTGAGAGTTCTGGGCTGTTTAGACAGTATTCCTTTCTACTTTACATTAGAGTCTTCGGTGATAATTAATTGAGTTTTCTAAGGGTTCTAGACCAAAAAGAGTTTTTCTACGTCCCCTTCATGGACCGCACTTCACATAATTTATCGCATATCAATACCTGTCTCCAAATTGCTCTTATTTTATTAATGAGTGCTCTGACAGACGAATGTTTTCCGCCAATGAAGTCCGGATGGGGCTCCGGGGCGGCAACAGCGAACATAAAGACAGGGACCAGGAGATGGAGAGCCGAAGGAAGTGGGTCGTTTTACTATTCAATATAACCGATAGTTTTATATTGCTGTGGTTAACGCGACTCTCTTTTTTAATATCCACGTAAGGATTACAATCATTGTCCGTTACTCGGTACCGGATCCGATTTCTGTCGCAGACTCCCTCCACGGCGACGATGCTGCAGATTCTCAGCTCCTGCACCGACACATGTATTTACGCCGTGACTCCGGGCAATCTTAGCGATTTCTGTCGCAGACTCCCTCCACGGCGACGATGCTGCAGATTCTCAGCTCCTGCACCGACACATGTATTTACGCCGTGACTCCGGGCAATCTTAGCGATTTCTGTCGCAGACTCCCTCCACGGCGACGATGCTGCAGATTCTCAGCTCCTGCACCGACACATGTATTTACGCCGTGACTCCGGGCAATCTTAGCGATTTCTGTCGCAGACTCCCTCCACGGCGACGATGCTGCAGATTCTCAGCTCCTGCACCGACACATGTATTTACGCCGTGACTCCGGGCAATCTTAGCGATTTCTGTCGCAGACTCCCTCCACGGCGACGATGCTGCAGATTCTCAGCTCCTGCACCGACACATGTATTTACACCGTGACTCCGGGCAAGCTTAGCGATTTCTGTCGCAGACTCCCTCCACGGCGACGATGCTGCAGATTCTCAGCTCCTGCACCGACACATGTATTTACGCCGTGACTCCGGGCAATCTTAGCGATTTCTGTCGCAGACTCCCTCCACGGCGACGATGCTGCAGATTCTCAGCTCCTGCACCGACACATGTATTTACGCCGTGACTCCGGGCAATCTTAGCGATTTCTGTCGCAGACTCCCTCCACGGCGACGATGCTGCAGATTCTCAGCTCCTGCACCGACACATGTATTTACGCCGTGACTCCGGGCAATCTTAGCGATTTCTGTCGCAGACTCCCTCCACGGCGACGATGCTGCAGATTCTCAGCTCCTGCACCGACACATGTATTTACGCCGTGACTCCGGGCAATCTTAGCGATTTCTGTCGCAGACTCCCTCCACGGCGACGATGCTGCAGATTCTCAGCTCCTGCACCGACACATGTATTTACGCCGTGACTCCGGGCAATCTTAGCGATTTCTGTCGCAGACTCCCTCCACGGCGACGATGCTGCAGATTCTCAGCTCCTGCACCGACACATGTATTTACACCGTGACTCCGGGCAAGCTTAGCGATTTCTGTCGCAGACTCCCTCCACGGCGACGATGCTGCAGATTCTCAGCTCCTGCACCGACACATGTATTTACGCCGTGACTCCGGGCAATCTTAGCGATTTCTGTCGCAGACTCCCTCCACGGCGACGATGCTGCAGATTCTCAGCTCATGCACCGACACATGTATTTACGCCGTGACTCCGGGCAAGCTTAGCGATTTCTGTCGCAGACTCCCTCCACGGCGTCGATGCTGCAGATTCTCAGCTCCTTCACCGACACATGTATTTACGCGTGACTCCGGGCAGGGTTTGCGATTTCTGTCGCAGATTCCCTCCACGGCGACGATGCTGCAGATTCTCAGCTCCTGCACCGACACATGTATTTACGCCGTGACTCCGGGCAGGCTTAGCGATTTCTGTCGCAGACTCCCTCCACGGCGACGATGCTGCAGATTCTCAGCTCCTTCACCGACACATGTATTTACGCCGTGACTCCGGGCAGGGTTTGCGATTTCTGTCGCAGATTCCCTCCACGGCGACGATGCTGCAGATTCTCAGCTCCTGCACCGACACATGTATTTACGCCGTGACTCCGGGCAGGCTTAGCGATTTCTGTCGCAGACTCCCTCCACGGCGACGATGCTGCAGATTCTCAGCTCCTTCACCGACACATGTATTTACGCCGTGACTCCGGGCAGGGTTTGCGATTTCTGTCGCAGACTCCCTCCACGGCGACGATGCTGCAGATCCTCAGCTCCTGCACCGACACATGTATTTACGCCGTGACTCCGGGCAGGCTTAGCGATTTCTGTCGCAGACTCCCTCCACGGCGACGATGCTGCAGATCCTCAGCTCCTGCACCGACACATGTATTTACGCCGTGACTCCGGGCAAGCTTAGCGATTTCTGTCGCAGACTCCCTCCACGGCGACGATGCTGCAGATTCTCAGCTCCTGCACCGACACATGTATTTACGCCGTGACTCCGGGCAAGCTTAGCGATTTCTGTCGCAGACTCCCTCCACGGCGACGATGCTGCAGATTCTCAGCTCCTGCACCGACACATGTATTTACGCCGTGACTCCGGGCAAGCTTAGCGATTTCTGTCGCAGACTCCCTCCACGGCGACGATGCTGCAGATTCTCAGCTCCTTCACCGACACATGTATTTACGCCGTGACTCCGGGCAGGCTTAGCGATTTCTGTCGCAGACTCCCTCCACGGCGACGATGCTGCAGATTCTCAGCTCCTGCACCGACACATGTATTTACGCCGTGACTCCGGGCAAGCTTAGCGATTTCTGTCGCAGACTCCCTCCACGGCGACGATGCTGCAGATTCTCAGCTCCTGCACCGACACATGTATTTACGCCGTGACTCCGGGCAAGCTTAGCGATTTCTGTCGCAGACTCCCTCCACGGCGACGATGCTGCAGATTCTCAGCTCCTTCACCGACACATGTATTTACGCCGTGACTCCGGGCAAGCTTAGCGATTTCTGTCGCAGACTCCCTCCACGGCGACGATGCTGCAGATTCTCAGCTCCTTCACCGACACATGTATTTACGCCGTGACTCCGGGCAGGGTTTGCGATTTCTGTCGCAGATTCCCTCCACGGCGACGATGCTGCAGATTCTCAGCTCCTGCACCGACACGTGTATTTACGCCGTGACTCCGGGCAGGCTTAGCGATTTCTGTCGCAGACTCCCTCCACGGCGACGATGCTGCAGATTCTCAGCTCCTTCACCGACACATGTATTTACGCCGTGACTCCGGGCAAGCTTAGCGATTTCTGTCGCAGACTCCCTCCACGGCGACGATGCTGCAGATTCTCAGCTCCTGCACCGACACATGTATTTACGCCGTGACTCCGGGCAAGCTTAGCGATGAGCTCAAGAACGCGCTGAAATGTTCGCTGAGTGTTAACCAAATTCTCTAAATGACAGAGCGACCGGCTGGTTTCTGCAGTAGAATTAAGGCAAACAACGTGTTCCCTCCATTTGCTACCCACTTGCCGAAGTGTAGAGCCACGGTTAACAACTAAGCGCTCTGAAATTCGCAGACACTTAGTGATGCTATGTTTCACTCGCTATCCACCACGTATAGGTGAAACGTGTCCTTCATCAAGGTTCCCTTAAAAATGTCGGACTCGCCTCAGTGGTAATTCACCCTGATGGACTCTCTGTGGAACTCGGGAACTGTCCGGGACGGTCCACTCTGGACCCGCCCGTTTTATTTTCATTCACTCCGTTGCATCTCTTTCTTCGCTCTGGTGATGCTGACAGCGCTTTACTCTGGGTTTGCTCAGTCAGGATGGATCGGCTCCCTTTCCTCCACCCTCTCCGCTGATTCTCATTCTCCCATTTACTGATCTCCTCTGCACCCTTTCTATGAATTCCACGTCCTTCCTGTAGGGAGCATCCAGAAATGAGCACAGTACTCCAAGTGGAGTCTGAACAGGGTCCTATATAGCTGCAACTTTTCCTCTAGACTCCTGAATTCAATTCCACGATTGATGAAGACCAATGCACTGTACGCCTTCTTAACCGTAGAGCCAACTCGCGTAGCTGCTTTGAGTGTCCTATGGACTCGGACCCCAAGATCCCTCTGATCCTGCACACTGCAAACAGTCTTACCATTAATACAATATCTGCCATCATATTTGACCTAACATAATGAACCACCTCACACTTATCTGGGTTAAATTTCGTCTGTCATTTCTCAGCCCAGTTTAGCATTATGTCAATGTCCCGCTGTAACCTCTGACAGCCTTCCACATTATCAACAACACCCGCAAATGTTGTGGGATAAGAAAGTTTACTAACACACCCCTCCATTTCCTCATCCAGGTCATTTATAAAAATCACAAGGAGTAAGGGTGGCAGAACAGTTCCTGAGGCACACCACTGTCACCGGCCTCCATACACCATATGACCCGTCTACAACCACTCTTTGCATTCTGTGGGCAAGCCAGTTCCGGATCCACAAGGCAATGTCCCGTTAATCCCTTGCGCTCTTACTTTCTCATTAAGGCCGGCATTGGGTACCTGATCAAAATATCCATATAACCTACATCTATCACTCTACCTTCAACAATCTGTTTACTCACTTCCTCAAAAAATTCAGTCAGGCTCGTAAGGTACGAATTGCCTTTACAAAGCCATGCTGAATATTCACAATCATGTTATGCCTCTCTAATGTTCATAAATCCAGCCTCTTAGGATCTTCTCCATCAACTTACTAACCACTGAAGTAAGACTAACTGCCCTATAATTTCCTGGGCTGTCCCTACTCAGTTACCTGAATTAGGGAGCTGCATATGCACCCCTCCAATACACCAGAACCTCTCCCGTCCCCATTGATGATGTAAAGATCATTGTTAGAGGCTCAACAATCTCCTCTCTCGCTTCCCACAGTAGTCTGGGGTACATCCCGTCCGGACGCTGTGACTTATCCAACGATGCTTTCAAAAAGCTCCAGCCCTTCCTCTTCCTCAATAGCTACATGGTCAAGCTTTTCAGTCTTCTGCATGTCATCTCCACAATCGCCAAGATTATTTTCCGTAGTGAATACTGAAGCAAACTATTCATTAAGTACCTCCGTTTTTTACTCCGGTTCCGTGCACACTTTCCGCTGTCACACTTGATTGGTCCTATTCTCTCACGTCCTACGCCTTGCAATTCACATACTCGTGAGTTAGATTGGTGAGTCTCATTCTCGCATCCCACAACAACCTTGAGCAGCTGGAATACATCACAGCAAATGTGGAGAAGATCCTGAATACCGGTGGCTCTTTTTCTGGGAATAGTTGGAGGAAAGAGTGCAATGGGAAGCTGGAAAAGTCCAAGACAGGGACCATAGTCTTGCCAAACCAAATGCGCATGATGACAACAAGGCTCTTGTACTGGGATACATAGTAGAAGAGGACGAGCTCCATGCTGATTGCCATCAATTTCTCGAAGAGAAAGAAAAATAAAGATGAGACGTGGCCAAGACCTTCTATAAGAGCAAATCAGAGAGGAGACTCCAAACCCCCTGACACGATGAGAACTGCTCAGCCAAGTATCAGGCTGCATGACCCAGTTAGCCTGGTAACTCCTGCTAAGCAGAAAGGAGCTGGTCTGGTACATAGTAGGTGTTCCAAGAGGCAAAGGGAGAATGGTGTCTAGTCAAAGAGATATAGGACATTGAACTTTTAAATGTCCACAGGGAGAATGCAATTAAGCTCTTCGAGGAGTAAGTTCATCTTGGCAAGGTAAAGTTCACCAGGGCAATGACTACCCCATGCTTCATTGAGGAACCCTGGGCAATCACGTTCTCTGATGGAAGCGAGCACGCTTATGGAGCAGTGATGTACCTAAGGTGGAACTCGGACCAGGGCTGAATCGTCAGGCTAGTGGAGTCTTAAGCCAGATTAATTCCCCTGATCATAAAGGCGATGCTGTCAAAGCAGAGATGCGTGTAGCAGTGTTTGCCTCACGCCTGAAAAAGTACTTTGAGCTGCATAGCCGAGCCAAGTTGGGAGGTGGTACCATTTCGTTGATAGCCAAACTTTGTGAAAGCTACGGCTATCAAATATTATTTGCAAATAGGATCCGAGAGATTCAAAACAGCACAAGGATCCAGGACTGGCGGTGGATTCCTGGTACGCAAAATATTGTTGATGTAAACACCAGAAGAGTCAGCCCTCAAGACCTAGATGAAGACTCAGGGTGGCAAAATGGGTCACAGTTTTTGAGTTTGCCAGTGAGAGAGTGGCCGATGAAATCAGTCTAAGAACTAGCAGCTACCGTCCGGGAAAGCATCAACAAGTTGCAAAAGAAGGCATTTGTTGCTGCTTTGATAAGGGCTTAGGCAAAGAAACAATCTTCAGCACAAAAACATTACCAGGACAAAACAGAACAAAGTGACCGCCTGCAGCATCAGCCATCCGAAACCTTGTGGACAGCAAGCGGTTCAGTGTCCAACTCAGTTACATTGGTCTGCAGAAGAGCAAAAAATTCATTGGACGAAATCAAGCCGCGGACAGTCCAAAATGGCAAAATGGGAGGCAGTTTCTTTGGCAGGAGTCATCTCAGTAAGGGAATGAGACGATGCTCTAAGAGACATTTTTCTGGCAGCACAAGAGCGCGCAAACTTCCCAAGTACCACTACAGTCAGGCTGGTAATCTACAAACGACTCTGGGCTGTTGTTTTGCGGTGGCCGAGTGGAAATCTTCAAAGAAGATCAAGTTGGTGTCTCCATCTTGCCCTGTGATGTCTGGATGTCCACACCCTTAACTCGGGAGGCCCACAATGAGAGTCGTGCGGAGTGGATGGAACCTTGCTCCAGGTGAGAAGAAAGGCATGCGTCATAAGGGGAAGGAAAATCGCCCGAAAAGTTGTCGATGGCTGCATGCTCTGCAAGAAGGCAAAAGCAAGGAAATGTCAACAAATAATGGGTGACTTGCCGCCATAAGAACTGAAGCTTCTGCACCGTTCCAGTTCACAACGGTGGACTTCTTCGGACGATATCAGTTAAAGGCTGACAGAGCAATACCAGTCTTGGTGGAGCTGTGCAATTTCTTGAAGCAGCCCTGCAGGAGACCGCAGCAAATAACGGGACGGTGTGGATGTGGGAAATCCATCCGCCGGATTCTCCAGACAGGAATGGTGCTACAGAAGCCGCTATACACATTGTGAAGAGAGCGCTCCAGAGTCCTGGGACGGAGTCTGGGCTCAGGTACAGCGAGTTCCAGACAACTCTTCGCATAGCATCCAACCTTGCCAATGAACGCCCAATTGACGCCAGGGTACAGAGTCGGGAAGACAGTTTTCAGTGTGTCACACCCAACACTCTTCTACTCGGTCGAGCTTCTCAAAACGGGGATTTCAAAACCTTCGACCTTTCCACCTACCCCTGCAAAAGATTTTGAGCAATGCAGTCAGTGGTGACCAAGTTCTGGAGGTGCTGAAGCCAACCCGCTGGTCCTAATTTATTTGTTAGGAGCAAGTGGCATACTGCACGGAGGAACGTCACTGTTGGGGACATCGTCTGGTTATGCTACCAAAATGCACATTTCAAGCTTGGCAGAGTCGTCAAGACTAATCAAGACGGCAAAGGCATCTTGCGAGACGACGACGTCAGGATCTTCCCAAGCTACAGTGTTCCTGTGACAAAAGCTTTGAAAGTAACAACATAGCGTCTAATCTCTGATGGGAAAAAAAGACTGGAACCAAGCCACCATCCTTCACAGGGACGTTAGGCGGCTGGTTGTCTTGCTATCTGTTGAGGAACAGATGGAAATTCAAGTGAACAATATAACGTAAGAACAACTAACTGGTACCACAGAGTTAGCCTTTGAAGCTGGCGATCTCCCCAGTGTTTCCTTGGGGAGATCCAGTGGGAGGTGTCAAGTCAAACTAGTGTTTCTAGGAAGTATTGAAACCTAGAGGCAAAAGAAATTAAAATTTAAAATTAAGATCAATAATTTACTGATAGACGAGACAGAACCTACTGCCTGAGGGCTGCTTCTGCCCAGAATATTTGGGCGGACCCCGCAGGGTCACGGCCGCAGTCCCGGAGCAGCGTTGGAATCTGCGGTATGATGTCGAACTTAAAATAACTTGAGAGTGTTTCATGGCAAAGTGTACTGCTGTCACCGCGATTGGGTAAGCTCTAACTTCGCCACGGGAATCATCGTGGTACTTCTTGGAGAAACGGCTCGAGGCTTAATAAGAGCTCGCGACCCTTCGAGAGGGTTCACCCGGTTTGGAATCATAACGGTCCGAGGCCATTAGAGAAACGGAGTTGCAGATCCGAATTCCTCTACAAAGTCCGAGAGGCAGCCAGTTTTTCACCTTAATCTTAACCTAAACCTTAACCTAATGACAACTTAACCTTACCCTTATGACCAGACTTAACGTTATGACTAATGACTAAGGACTAAGAATTATCATACTGCCACTCTTGCGATAAATAAAAGGATAAGTGGTTTGGTCATTGAGTGGAATCCAGTTAAAATCCTTCGGGTAGGTGTATTCGATCCCGTTCAGATGGGGAAGCTGCACATGTTCAAAAACGAACTTCGACTTGACAATGCCTTTACAGTTAAACAGATTGCACCGAATGTCATAGATATGGGTTGGTCAAGTTATTCACTAGGAATGGTCAGGGTATTCAGCCCATGTGTGTCTGTGGCGGAACATTATTCTTCAACCTGTGCACAACACCTCACTAATTTCGGGAAGACACGTACACTTTTCATTATTTCAGATCCCATTGTACATCGATGTGGATCGTTTTTAAAGGTTTCGAGGAACTTATGTAAATATATTTTTTATTGCGACTGCGATTTCCATCATTGAAACCATCGGAAATGACAGGAACGACCGAAAGAAAACAGTGAACGAATGTTCGCTATTAACAGAAATGTTTTCCATTTCATCTGCGGGGCTCAGCTCCTTCCCTCAATGTCAGAAGCGGATGTGCTCCGCGAAATGTTACAAAATAAATCCACATCAAGATGATTGCGTATGTAAAACACAGCATTGATTTAAAAATGTCTTATTCAAGTAGCTGAAGCCCGTTGTAATAGAAGTTAACCTGACAACATTCACTTTATATTTTGTTTTATAGTACAGAAATTTAAATATCCCGGAGGATTGTAATTCTCTGTACGGTGACAAAGTGAGTAAATACAGTTTAACGTAAGTGTTCGTGTAGCTGGCTGTCAGTAATGTGACTGACGTCATAACCACACTGATTGCCTCAGTGGAATTACTCTGAATTGTATATAACTCTGCAAAGACCAATCACCTGTCCATATGAGTAGTTGGAACGTTCCATACACCTGAACGCTGCTTTTGGCGGAATATGGGATATCCAGCGATTTACTACATCGGGGCCATTTTCTATCCTGCACTTGTAGCGATTGCTGGCCCTGGTAAGATACTGGTCACTATATGTATGGTGCCGTCGTCTTGCTTTTGTTCCGCTGCACTGTTCGAACTGATACTCAGCACAAATGATACCATCCTCTGAATTGTGTTTCCAGATGGAGGGTTCAACCATCTGATGGGTTATTTTACATTTTCCATATTATATTTTTTCCAATATTTTTAATTCATTTACAATTAAGAATACAGAATACAAGTAAAAATATATATATTTATATACCAAAACACATATAACGCGGTCAAAGGATTAGGCTTAAACTTTACTTTGAAAATTATCGAGAAAGTTTGAAATAGTTATTTCTAATATTATCGAGAGTCAGACCATATGAATGAGTGAAGCTTCTCCATTATTACATTTATAAAAATACGGAGAAATATCTAAATAAAAACGACGCGGTTTATTTTTGGGCACTTCAAATTGAAGCAGAGAGTAGTGGGTACATAATGATGAGGTGTCAACCAATTAAAAAATATTCCAAGTTTCCTCAGAAACTGAAGTCTGCAAATCCTGTTCCCAAATACTTCTAATTTTATCTGAAGGAACACTTCTTTCGTTATCGCTGATTGGCCGACTTAACTTTATCAAAATGAATACATTACCTAAATTAATATATTTTTTCAGGCATTGCCTGTTTTTATTGTTAAATCTTTTTTTAAAGATATTATTATTGGGCAGTTAATATAAGAAATCTAATATTAATAGTGAGGGTTCCCGATGTGTATTTTTTTTAAGAAGTTCACTCTGTCAATAAATTTTCTATTATTTCTCTTCTTGGATCCTCACTTCCTTTGCCTCTGAACAAGTTATCGGATAATCTGGTAGTTAAACACATTGTGAAAATTTGGATACCATTCCGAAAATACTTTGGCTTATTGAGATTTTCTCTTTCCAGTCCCATTTTTTTCTAATTATTTTTAAACACTCTATGATTGATATGGCTTTTAATGAATTGGAGAGATTAGGTATTAAACGCTCTCAGGACTTGTTTGTCTCTTTTCGTTTGAACAACTGTCAAATAAATATAATTTACGCAAAACTCATTTTTTCCATACCTACAATAAGAGGTTTTTTACTGTCTCAAATAAGTACATTTCCTAAAAGTCCCGACAATGGATCTACATCTAATATTCATAATATGCTGTTGGAAATCAGAAGTGTTCCCTATTAGTTTCGACCTGATTTATTTTTGTCTAATACGTTGCTGCCGACATTGACATCGCTTCATACTTTCACACTGCTGGGATTTCTGAGGGGATACTGGTCTATTCTTTTCTTGGTTGCAGTTTCTTAAATACGACACTTCGACTTTACAAAAACAACATAGCAGCTTTTGCAAATGACCGGCCAGTGTATTTTCGCACGCAAGTCTGTTCTTCCATATGCCTGTAAGTGAGAACTTGGGCTAAATATCTCACTGATTCCATTTTGCTCCCACTACATTTAATCCCTTCAGAAGTTTCATCTCTAATAATGGAAATAACTTTGTTTATTGGTGGAAACGACCGCTCATCAGTACGTGATTCGCAGAAACCGCAATCCACAATCTAAACTGTCAGAATATCGCCAACCCACTGCCACTCGAGTCCATTATTGTACACCAGCAAGGGCGCATCGACGCAGTTTTCACACTGTGGATTTCTGCTTTTCAATTAGGAAAAAACATGCACTGTATAGCATTGGGACAATGACATTTGCAGCTAACGATCTCACTGTTTCTGTTTCTCCTCACATTTTTTTCTAGTTAATTTAACGGCCATTGTGATCCGATCTCGGGGAAAGTGCGGACTCTCCAAATGCATCACCCGTTACCTGGTTGGAATGGCAGCAGCGGAGCTGATGGTGGTTATCGTTGTTGCTTTAGTGGAACAGACCAACAATATCTACATTTCTTCCAGATCCCTGCTCGTCACTCCTGTATGCGCTCTGACACTGGTATTTGTGGTGATAACGATCGACTGTTCTGTTTGGTTTACGGTCAGTTTTACCTTTGATCGTTTCATCGCAATATGTTGTCGAAAGCTCGGGGAACGATACTGCACTGAGAGAACAGCAACGGTGGTTTTGGTGACCGTGGTTATTGTGAGCTGCGGGAGATCTGCCCCGTTTTACTTTGCCATTGAACCTTACGCCATTATTGACAACATGCCGTGGCGTTGCGCTTTCTCATATGAATACTTTACTTCACCGATGTGGAAAGGATTCGAGTTTCTCGATAGCAGTTTAACACCGTTGCTACCAATGGGTTTAATTCTAGTGATCAATGGGTTAACAGTAAGGCATATCATTGCCGCGAATAGAGTCCGCAGGGGGGCTTCAGAACAGCAGTGGTAATCTGAAGGATAACGAGGTGGAAAACCGCCGGAAATCGATGATTTTATTGTTTGGTATTTCAGCGAACTTCATATTATTGTGGATGCCCTATGTAGCTCGTTCCCTGAAATGGCAAGCGCAAAACTATTTTTTTCAGGACAGATATTTGACATCCCCAGTATATATATATATATATATACTACAGTAATTTGGGTTCGTATTTCAAATGCTGAGTACGTGCACGAATACTTGTATCTATACACTGACACAGAGAAAATTCAGAAAAGAGCTGAAGAATGGAATGAAGTATGTGTGTACCTTAAATGGCCATCTGTGTAGATAACGTCCAGTCCAATTGTAACTCAGCGGAGTTTTCGAATAAAACAGTGTAAAATCATTAGGTTTGTCATGACTTCAAACAGCCGTTCACCTGTTCATCCAGCAAATGCAAAATCCACGGAGGATCACACACGTCTGCAGTTTAGTAGAGAACTGGGCAAACTTTCAATGAGCTGGCGTGAATGTTACAATAGTTGAAGTACACTCCGAATTATTTCAGAGAAATGATAAGCACAGGGTCAGGAATGGCTTTTGGACATTCCCGGGTTCAGATGTTTCCAAATGGACAGAATCGAGTAAAAGAGAGTAAAGGGAGTGCCATTGAAACACAGGGAGTGTTTGATAGTAACCCAGCTGCAAAAAGCGAAAAGACCATGGAGAGAATGTCTGCTGTTAGATTCCGAGTAGAACTGAGAAGCAGAAAAGCAGCAATCACGCGTTTGGGGGAATTCTGTACAGACCACACATCACATACCCTATCATCAAAATAAAAAGAAAAACAAACACGGAAACAGCGAAGAATTGTTCTGGAGATAGATTTTGGATAGATGTCATATCAGCATGTTTGTTGATACAGGCAACGTAAATTTCATTAAAGTTCATTGGCACTTGCGCGCGTTAAAAGGTTTAGATATGACGGAATTTCTCAGTTGCGTCCTTAAAGAAGACCAGGCGCAACAAGCAGTCAGGCGGACTGGAGAACAGTCCATCCTCGGTCTAGTACCAGAAATTGAAACGGATCAGGTGACAGACCTATTCGCAGGTCAACTATTCGACATTTACTGTAACCTTACACCTGGATAGAAACAGGCAACATAGAATGTGTTTAATTGACGCTATTAGGTAGGAACCTGGGAGCCGAATTTGGGAAAAAATGTGCGCCTGGAAATGCACATCAGGTGATACTTGATCGAGCACTTGCATTGGGGTTGAGTATAGACTTGATTCATTGAGGCAGGAAACGGAAGTTAGTGCAGGGTAAACCTGGCTGATAAAGAGATATTGAACAACTCGTAACGAAGAAGAAAGAAAGATATTCAATGTTCAGGAAGAAAGGATCAGTCAGGGCTTTGGAAAGTCTCAAGCTAGCCGGAAAGTAAATCCACAATTAATTTAGAAGGGAACATGCGAAGGCCTTGGGGAGTCAGATAAAGGTACGTGAAGATCAGGACGCTGAAGAGAGAGAGAGAGTGAGACCGATTAGAGTTAAAGTAGTAAGCATGGGACTGAGTGCAAGGAGGCAGTGAAGTTGCTTAAAGATACTTAGCTTCGGTATTAACCAGTGAGCGAGACCGTGAGGTATGTGGATTAAACGTAAAAAGGAAAACAGATATGCTGACGATAACAATTATGCACCGGAAACT